>NC_045030.1:124922269-124927420 GCF_008632895.1 Mastomys coucha
AGGAGGGAGAAAGGAGAAGGAGAAGAAGAAACAGCAACAGTGGCTAACAAACAAACAATTGGCAAATAAACAGAAGGTAGACATGAGTGCTACATGAAGGATGGGCTGGTAGTACAGATACAGACATTTCACACTAAGACTCTCATTTATAACCAAATCTCAGATCTACAAAAAATTGATACATTTTAACTGGAAGAGAAATAGCTCAGAAGTGAGAATGTCTTTTAACTGGAATGTTCAAAAATGATTTGAGCATGGACAACTAGAGGCCAAACAGTGTCACTGAAGATGTTTGAGTACAGAGTAGTAAAGACATGAACAGCCAAGCTAAAGTTAAACTAGAGGAAAGGCACAGAGATATGCCGGAGGGTAGGGGAAGGAAAGGAATAATAAAACGGATAAATTATTACCAGAAGTTATCATGGAGACAGGAGTAGAATTGTGCAAAGTTATTAAAGTTTTAGTAGGCCCAAAAAGGAACTACAATATAATGAAGCGGAAAATATAGTTTCATTTGACAGATGACGCTAAAATTAAACTGGTTTGGGGCCTGGAGAAATGATGTAGTTAAGAGTCCTTGTGTTTCCTCCAAAGGCTCTGGTTTCAGATTCCAGCACCCACATAAAACAGCTCACAATCATGCATAACTCCAGTTATAGAGGATTAAATGTCATCTTCTCCCTCTGCAGGTACTACACACTTGGTACACACACATAGATGTAGGGAAAACACTCATGCACACAAAACAATAATTATTCAGAAAAGAAATTAAAGCAGTAGAAAAACACATTGGAGAAAGCAGTCTAAATTAGGACAGCTTCCACCACTGAAAAGAGCAAAGGTATGATATTACTAACAAGATGGGCAAGTTAGTAAGTGATAAATGAAGTGATGAGCAAATGAACAAAGGCAATAGAGGTGAAAAATGAACAAAGAAGGGCAGATCAAATGGAAGTATCAAATACAGAAATATCCCATTGTCTTTTATGTCTTTTATAATGGTTTAGATATAGGGGGCAAAAGACAAGAAGAACGAAGGAGGACTGGAAGGTTTTGAGCTATGACCAGAAATTATGATACCAGTGGGATAGTATTATGTGGTCTGTTAATTCATGCATGAGATTAGGCCACAGATAGGAAAATATTTGACAGGTATTTGGGGAGTCATCAGCTACTAGATTGAAGCAAGGACACCTCCATTATCAGTATTTTAATCTAGATATCAAAAAAAAAACCCTTCATCTGAATTGGAAAGCAATGAAAGCTAGCACAGTGAAAGGTAAGTAAGTTCACCTTTTCTTCTACAGTAATTAAAGTACGGCATAGCATAGCTAGTACTATAAGCAGAATAATAGTCAACAAAGATGTCCAGTCTTGGGTCAGGGAGGATGGTTCAGTGAATAAAAGTGTTTGTCTTACAAGCCTGACAATCTAGGTTCAACCCTTGGAATTCATTGTGTACGAAAAGAATTGATACTCAGAGGTTATCTTCTTTCTGACCTTTGAACACATTACTGGATGCATGCACACACACACATTCATTATAACTAACATATTTAAAAAATCTGCCAACACTGTAATGTCTTGAACCAGTATGTAGGTTGCAGTTGAAGAAGGATAAAAAAGAATAGGTGAAGCACTGTTTGAGTTTATAAATTAAATGTTCATTTTTCATGTATGCCCTTTGGATAAGACACCACTCAAGGCCAACTACACTAGCCTCTTGTTACATATATTAAACTCTCATTGCTGAGTTTCTATGCTTTAGGAAAAAGAACTACAAATACTAAGTTTTTCCTGAAAGTAATGGTTAAAAGTATGGCACCATGCCTAAATGGACAATATTACCGCTTCAGAATCAAAACATGTACATCTGCTCATACAAGATGTGGAGAAGAAACTGAAAAACAGCATTAAGATTTCCTATGAATGTCAGGTATGAGGCAAATGCTTTTTTTCACTGATGAAGCAGAGGCAAGCAGGCTACTGTGAGCTGCAAGCTGACATAATCTACATAGTGAGTTCAAGGCCATATGTGGCTACATAGCAAAACTCTTTCTCGAAAACAAAAGAAACCCCACAAAGTAAAGCAATTTTCCATGGATTGATGGGTCCAATAACAATGTACATATCAAAATCATAACCTCTAGTGTGACAGTAGTGAGGGGGGATCTTCAGAAGGTAAGTAGAACATAGAATTGAAACATTTCTCTGGGGTAAGAAGGGACAAGAAAAATGACGCATAGGAGATTTCTTGTCCTTTTGCAGAAACAACAAGAGGATGTTCACTTACAAATCATAAAACAGGCTTACCATGCACTAGAGCAGTCAGTATTTTTTTAATTGGATATTTCCTTTATTTACATTTCAAATGTTATCCCCTTACCCAGTTTCCCTTCCTCCCAGAAGCCCCCTATCACATCCTCCCTCCCCCTGCTTCTATGAGGGTGTTCCCCCACCCTCCCACCCACTTCCACCTCTCTGCCCTCAATTCCCCTACACTGTGGCATCTATCAAGCCTTCATAGGGCTAAGGACCTCTCCTCCCATTGATGCATGACAAGGCCATCCTCTGCTACATTTTGACACTCGATTGCCTACACCCCAAATCTTTGAACAATACACAAGTAGTTAAGCTTTCTAGTCTTTGATATTTTGTTACAGAAACTGAGGACCTTGGAATGGTTGCTTTTTAAGTTTTCTCTCAGACTGAGAGTCTATGAGTCATCCATGAAAAGATGTGAAGTTAGATAGATACAAAGAAATACATGTATATCTGCACAAATGAATACAGAAAAGACTTTTTATCAATTTAGAAGACTAAAAGTTGGATGATAGAAATGTTATATGTTTGTTGAATATATTAGAAGTTGAACATAATAGCAATGTATAAAATGGGGGAACTATCATCAAATCTTTATATTTTCTCATTTAGTAGTCCCCCCAAAACCCCATGGCTCATTAAAAAATGGACATGATGGAGTTAGGTGTATGCTGTCTTGGAACTGGAATGAGTGGATGGGTGAGCTGTTTGAAGATGAAGTATTTAGACAAGCCAGGATATATGAGACTGTAGGCCTTTACAGGGCAATAAGTCTCCTTGCATCTCTTCTTATATTTTCATTTTTCTTCTTCATGTGTGAATTAATAGTGAGCATATCCTGGCTCAGAAAGTGAAAACCTGAAAACAAGGACCAAATCCATTATTTAATTAATATTAATAATATGTCTCATTGACCAAAGATCTAAATTTGTTATATATACATATATACATGTATGTATGTATATGTATATATATGTATATATAATTGTTATATATATGTATATAGATACATATATAATGTATTCATATACATATATGCACATACATATATGTACATATATGCATATACATATATATGTGCACACACACACCACACACACACACACACACACACACACACACACACACACACATAAAATCTTTGTCTTGGGTTGGAGATTGGCCCAATCACAAAAGGGCTTATTTGATATTTGATATTTACCATCCTCATAAAAAGCTGGGTGTGTTGACTCAGTCAGCTCCATGTCCATTGAGAGACCTCATTTCAAAAAATAAGGCAGAGAATGATAGAGAAAAATACAGTATATCAATCTCTGATATGCAAAAACATGAGTGTACACATCTGCATGAATATGTATACATTCTTATTAAACACAAAGACACACACACACACATGCACACACAAACCTACATTAGAGTGTGTAAATTGCCATAGAATTGGGGTAGAACAATTAGTACTTATTTCTAGTCTATGAACAATATGGAATCACTGGATATTTTTGAGCTTTAGAGTAAAAGTATGCAATCAGGTATTTAAGAATACAAAATGGTTAGCAAGGTATAAAAGCAAAAGATAAGGAGACAAATAAAGGGACTATAACAAATTTAAAATTTAGTAGTTTTATAGGTTAAACTGAGTCAATATACAGTAGATCATTAACATATAAAATCAATTGCCTGTGTAGTGGCATATACTGAATTATTATTTTAAAGGTTAAAAATGAAATAAATTAACTTTTTTGAAACTGCTATAACTACTTAAAGTAATATGATATATGTCTATAAGTATAGGTTGACATTCTGTAGTAGTTTATGAAATCCATATGCAATGCTATTTTGATGTTTAGATAATCTAAAAGTATGGCTTGCTTCATGTTAAGTTATATTTTGCATTTTTCAGTGGCCAAGAGATAAGGATAAAAACAAAGCAAGAGCTTCTTATGTAAGCCATTTCTAGATAAGCACATCCACAGTAACAATATTATAAGCATTTTAGAGTAGGATTCCCCTAGTAACCAGTGTGAATCCTACATAGTAGATACTTGATATGATTGTATTGATTGAACAATATTATATGCAATAAAGCTCATGTGACCACAACTAAAGTTACTAGTAGTTATAAGATTGTGGGAGGGAGGAATGCAGGATATGATAAATATTAAAAAAATCATCTAATTAAATTGCAGCATGCCTTGCATACATTTTCAGTAGAATATCTTTCCTTTCTAATAAGATATCCAAGTGAAGTAGCTCGAAAGTAAGATATATAACCCATAAAATAGCTTTCTCAATTAATTAACATTATATGCATTAGTTAATAAACAGGATGAAGATTGAGATGAAAGTTAATTAAATAAGTGTGAATAAAACCTTTATGAGAAATTATGGATTTCATTTTGAGAGCAAGTTTCATCTAAGAATATCAAACAGTAACATTTAAACTATCAATTCATCATAATGATAACAGATACATTCACCTTGAAGATAAAATGAAGTAAATACACAATAAATTCTCAAAAGTGACATATCAAAATAAGGATAAGAGTCAGAAACAGAGGCAGACTTTTAAATATGATATATTGATCATTAGTGGTCCATCAATATCTTTCAGACTTATTTATATTTTCACTGTTACATTTCTATCCTCCTGCATATGATTATAGCCAAGATTGGCATTGTTGAATCTACATTTAGGAAAGGTGGGGCTCTCATTTTCAATGTGTTTAAATTGATAAAAAAAATAATTACTTACAAAGTTTGGGTGCAGTGTGTTTAAAGTACTTATATATACATATATGTATGTGTGTATATATGTATGTGTATATAATA
>NC_045030.1:124927718-124937189 GCF_008632895.1 Mastomys coucha
AAAGGGAGTGATCTTAGATGAAATGCCCAATGCAGGAGTGGTAGGAACTTGTTGAGTCTACCTCTAGTAGAAAGGATATCAAATGGAGGGATGGGGTTGCCAGTCCACAGTCAAAAACACTGATCCATAATTGCTCCTGTCTAAAGGAACCATAGGGACAAAAGTGAAAAAGAGACTGAGGTCCAATTACTTGCCCAAATTGAGATGCAGCTCAAGGGAAGGCCACAAGATCTGACACGGTTACTGATGCTATGGTGTGCTTATGGACAGGGGACTACCATGGCCCAACAAGCAACTTACTGAGATATATTTATACCCAAACATTGGACTGAGGTCAGGGACCCCTGTGGTTGAATTAGGGAGAGGCTGGAAGAAGCTGAGGAGGAAGGTGACACCATAGGCAGACCAGAAGTCTCAACTAACCTGAACTATTGAGATCACTCAGACACTGACCCACAAACCAGGCAGCATACATTAGCTAGTCAGAGGCCCCAGACACATATACATCAGAGGACTACCTGGTCAGTGAGAAAAGATGTGGCTAACCCCTCTAGGGATTTGAGGCCCCAGTGAGTGGGGAGGCCTGGCAGGGTGTGGGGTGTGGGAGTGGGGGTGGGAACATCCTCTTGGAGACAGGTGGGAGGAGGAATGGGATGTGGAACTATGTGAGGGCAGACCTGGAGGCGAGTAATGACTGGACTGTACAAAAATAAAAGTAATAAAAAAATAAGAATCTAGACCATGAAGACGGGCTCTGTGGGTGAAGTGCTTGGTGTACAAGCATGAGGACTGAAGTTCAGATTCTCAGGATTCTTGTAAATGCAAGGTGAACAATATGCATACCTTCAGTCCCAGCATTTAGGATGCAGAAATATGGGGATCCATGGAGCAAATTTATTAGATACTGAAGAAAGATAACCTTGCCCAATTTTCAAGTTCTGGTTTCAAGTGAGTGAGCCCATCACAACATATAAAAGGGAGAATGATCAAGGAATATATTTTACATCAACATTGTGCCACTATGCCGGGCAGTGGTGGCACATGCCTTTAATCTCAGCGCTTGGAAGGCAGAGGCAGGCAATTTCTGAGTTCCAGGCCAGCCTGGTCTACAGAGTGAGTTCTCTGAATAACTACAGAAATCCTGTCTCAAAATCTCCTTCCCCCAAAAAATACATTTTGCCACTACAAACAAGAACATATGTGTACACATACTACACTCACTTCCACACATACACCTGCTCTTGCCTGTATGTACACATACAAAAAAAGTCCCTAATTGCAGTTCAAGTATTTGAGAAAATAATAAGACAAAGACTAAAAACCTGTAATGGAGATGATGACAAAAATAGCATCCGATAGAGAACATTATCATAATCTTCAGTGAAGTCATTGAAAAAAATGAACTGTGGACAGTGTTGACCAAATAATCATGAAGATAGTTGAAGAACAAAATACCAAAAGAAATAAGATTAACTGTACACAAAATTATTAGAAAAGTTACAAATGGATTAATTAAAAAATATGAAACCCCAGATATATTTGCAGGAAAAATAACATGATATCACAAATTTTCTACAAGAAGAAAATGAACCCATAACATATACGGAAAGCATGATATGTAAATATATCAAGAATTTGGACATCTGGGTACCCAATGGCCTCTTTTGGTGTCAGCAGGCATCTGTGTGCACTCGCGCACACACACACAAGCACACTCAAACTGACATGCACATACCTAAGTAAATTTGGACTTCATCAAATATTTTTTTCTACTATAAAACCTTTGTTAAAAGTAAGAGCATATAGGTATAGACTAAACAAATTTGTCAAACAAATATATCCAACAAAAGACTGTTAGCTACAGTATACACTTAACTCATAAAAGGAGTCGCCCAATTAGAGCTCAGGTAAGATGAATTGTTTTTTACTGTCTTCGTTGTTCAGGCTGCTGTACCATAAGGACAAACTCCAGGCAGCTTTACTGACTAACATTTATTTCTCAGATACCTGGAAGCTAGAATGTCCAAGTTACAGGTGCAGGCAAATTCAGTGTCAGATTTCTTCTTTACTTGGATGTGACTGGTTTCTAGTCACATCTGCGTGTAGCTGAGAGGGTGGTAATTTTTCTTCCGTCTCCTCTTATGAGGGCATGAATTTCACTCATGCTGGCTTCAGTACAGTAACTTATATTTTAAATACATTCTTCCCAGACCCATAAAAAAAGTGCACACAATTGTTTATTTTAGCAAGGAGTTGGAACATTCTGTATTGTAACCACTGGGAAGAGAGCAATCATTCGAGAAGGAAAGAGAATGTGGGGAATCGTGGAATGACCAGTAGCAGGGTCCTAATGTCTCTGTAGCAATATAGAGTACCTTAAAGTAGAGCTTAGTAAAAACAATTAAGATGTAGAGATACGTGATACATTATGAAATAATGAAAAACATGTAAAAACGTGCACATAGTAAGTAAAAGAAAATGGGTGTTAATATAGGGATGCAATTGGTGTCAAAAATGGAGTTGAAACATGTTATGGTTTGTATATGGATAGCCCCTTTGAAAATTCTATATGTTAAAGGCATGGTTTCCAGGGAAATGCCTTTGATAGAAACATTAAGAGGTAGTTCCCAGTGTGAAGTACTAGGGTCACTGTAAGAATGTCCTTAAATTAGTTCCAGTACCCCAGCCTTAGAAGATTTCCTTACTTAGAAGATTATGTTGTGAGTTAGCTGTTCTATGTACTTCCTGCCAGTGCCATCTGATGCCCTCATTAGATAACCAGAGCAATGAAGATAACAGTTTTAGACTACAGCTTCAAGAGCCCCGAGCTGAAGAGTTTCTCAGTTACTTGCCTCAAGTATTTTGTCATAGTGACAGAAAGTTTCCTAATTCAGAGATTTAAATTGATTTGTTAATGATGAAAAATTATTAGAACCAGGTATAATAATATACTATTGCTCTTTGAATATAGTCTGTTGTTTTGTAAACTTACATTGAAATTTAATCTTCATCATAAAGTATTATAAGTGGGGACTTACTGAAACTTCAGTATTTAGAGATAGAGCCTACAAGAGGCAATTATATTAGATCAACAAATTAGAATCCTAGTTGCTTCAGAAAGAAAAAGCCATAAGGTAGAATCCAGCAAGAACTGAATACCAGTTGCAACCTCTTATCCTTGAATTAGAACAATGAATCAAAATACAGTCTTTCAAAAAGATTGAACATGTTGTATTCTGTTATTGGCAACAGAAAACTGAAGGGAATATGGTATATAAAAATGTTAGGAAAATTCAAAAAGAAAAACTGAATTTGAGGTTAAACAGAAAGGACAGTGAAAATGTTAAAAACTATCAGATGGAACACAAAAAGCTTAACTCTGTTTTTAATAAGCTGCTTAAAGTAGTAAGAGGCACTCAACTCTCTGTTCTTTAATTTCTTTATCTGATAAAGAAGCTGGCAGGATTTCACTAGATATTTTCAAAAATACAATTCAACTATAACATTTTCTTCTTATAAAAAATGCTTTTACATTTGAAGCTGTGCACTCCATAGACATTTATTCTCTCCAGTGTGACCAGTTGTGAGTTTCTGCACCAACTTCTATCCACTCAACAAAGAAACTTCTCTGATGAGGTCTGAGAGCTACACTTATCTATTGGAAAAGAGATGTGATATTAAGAGCATAGTTTGATAATACATTAATTTAGCAGAATAATAGTATTAGGTTCACCTCAGAGACTCAAAATTCTCTACCCATGGTTTGTTTTGCAGATTTATAGTATCAGGTGTGTGTTCCCACCATGGTGTGGGCTGTGAATACAGTCAGAGATTTGTTAGTTATTCTCTTAACATTTGTAACAATGCACCACTATATCTTGCTACGTCATTATTGTATTTTATGGATTCACCTTGGTATACATTATTTTATTTTATGGATTAACAGAATAAACTGCAGATGTCTAGATTGGGTGGTGGTGACACAGTTTTGCCCTCACTATCTATTGAAAATTACATTATTTGGATATTGAATTTCGGGGGGATCCTTGTTGCAAATCACTAATATACATGATAGTTTAATTTTGGGTTTTCAATTCTGTGAGTTTTCAAATATCTATTACATGAGGTATTTCCTTCTATTCTTATTTAGATTGCTTTTTACCATGAAAAAGTTACATTTTTGTAAATGCCTTATCTGGGTCAATGGAGACTCTCATCCATTCTCTCACTAATTCTGATAATACTCTTCATTATACTTATGTTCTCAATATGTTCACATATGCTTGCATTCAAAACAGAAATCTCACCTGGTCATGATGGATAATCATAACATGATGCTAAATTTTATTTGACCTTATTTTGTTGAGGGTTCTTCTTCAGAAAGTCATTGGTCTGTGTTTTACACTCTTGTCCTTCTGGCTATAAGTACAATGGTTTTGCTATAAGTACAATGAAAGCTTCATAGAATGAGATAGTGTGTTGTATTTTTTCTAATCTTTTATAGAGCCTGGGGAAGAACTACTGTTAGTCCATTTAAATCTTTGGTCTAATTTACCATCGATACTATCAGGATGGTGCTTTTGGGGGACCTTTACTGTAACTAATTCAATGCCTTTGGAATTATAAGCATAATCTAGACTTTTTTTCTGACTTGATCTTTGTGGATTTGTGTTACTACAAATGCATCCATTTCATTTGCTGAGAGGTGACTTCTTACAGTACTCTGTTTTAATTCATCTTCACTTTTGTCAATTTGGTAGCAGTATCCCTAGCCTCATTTCTGACTGAATTTGATTGTTTTATCCATTTTCTTAGTTCATTAATAGCTTTGGCAATTTTGTTGATGTTCTGAAGGATCACTTTCAGTTTCTATAGTTTCCTTATTTTTTGCTTTGCTATCTCAGCTCTAACCATCTGTTTTCATCCTCTTTCTGTTAGGTTTCAGTATAGTTTGATCTTTTACTGCTTCGCTGTGTTTCAGGGATGAGTTGTTGATTTGGGATTTTGGGTTTGTTTGGTTGGTTGGTTGTATTGTTTTGTTTTGCAAGAAGTTTCTCCCTTAGGCCTACCTGTGCTGTACCCAAAAGGAGTTAATCAACAATGTTTTCACTTTCATTCATCTCCAGGTATTTGCTAATTTCCCTGTGATCCATAAACCACTTGTTGACTAATATTTAATGTCTACAAACTCAGGAATTTTCTGGTTTGACTTTTGTAATTGATGTTCAGCACCATCCTCTTGTAGTCAGAGAAGATATATTAAAATACATTTATGGTCACTTAATTTGTGGCTTAGCTTATATGTTTTGGAAAATATTCCATATGTACTTGAGAAAAAGTATTTATTCTGTTGTTATTAAATGTTCTCTCTATATATTTTTTAATCTAGCTGGTTTATTGCATTGTTGAAGTTCTTATTGGTTTGCTTAGTTTCTTTCTAGGTGTACTACATATTATAGAAAGAAAAATATTCAACTTATCTAACATTATTCTGCAATTATTTCTCTCTTCTTTTCTATTATTGTTTTTGTGTGTGTATGTATGTGTGTGGTTTTTCGAGACAGGGTTTCTCCATATAGCCCTGGCTGTCCTGGAACTCACTCTGTGGACCAGGCTGGCCTCGAACTCAGAAATCTGCCTGCCTCTGCCTCCCAAGTGCTGGGATTAAAGGTGTGCGCCACCACTGCCCGGCCTCTATTATTGTTAATTTAATATATTACCAAACTATATAAATAGTTTTATTACTATCATATGATTGTATATTGTGATGTATTTCATATATATATATATATATATATATATATATATATATATATATATATATATATATAATGCCATTTTTTGTCTCCTAATCTGTCAAAATCTATTTGGTCTGGTTAAGTTTAAGCTTCTGTTGCTTTTTTGGGAGTCCTATTGGTATGGGATGGCTTTTACAAACTTTTCATTTTTATCAAATTTTGTATCACTGGGTACAATACATCTCTTATTTCTTATCTGTTTATTCATTTGTTTATTAAAACAGAGTCTCATCATGAGGCATTGACTGTCCTGGATCTTAGTACATTGACTAGACAGGCCTCAAACTCACAGCCTCCCAAGTGCTGGTTCTAAAGTATGCCACCACATCTGGCTTAAAGTGAGTCTCGAATTATTTTTTATAATCATCTATCAGTTTATGAATTTTGATTAAAGAGTTAATCCACTTACATTTAAAGAAGTTACTGATGAGGAGGGACTTACTGATGCTATCTTGTCATTCATATTCTCTCTACATTGTGTCTCTTTTTCCATTTTGTACATGGACATCATTCTTTGTATTTAGATGAAATTTTTAGATGAATGTGTAAATTCTTTGCTCATTTACTTTTGGTTTATTTTATATAACTACTTTCCCTTTCCATGTGACTACAAGCGCAATTGCATTTAACGTGTTAAAGTTTAGATTATACATGCATCAACTGAATATCATGCAAAATCATGTTCCTAAAAAGTGCTTTGACCAGCTCTTTTATTCATCAATCATACAGTGTCTTAGCATTTCTATTGCTTTGATAAGAAATCATGACTAAAAAGAACTTGGAAAGAAATGGGTTGATTTCACTTACTCTTTCATATCACAAATATTCATTGAAGGTAGTTAGGCAGGAACTCAAGTAGTATAAGAACTTAGAGGTAAGAACTAATGCAGAGACCATGGGGTGGGGGTGCTGCTTAATACCTTCCTCCTCATGGCTTGCTCAGCATATGTTCTTAAAGCACTCAGGACTACCTACTCATCTCTCTCAATGAGCTGGGCCCTTCCATAACAGTAGTTAAGAAAAGGCCAATGGCCTGATCTTATGGATGCGTTTTTTGTTTTGTTTTGTTTTGTTTTGTTTTGTTTTTAATTTGAGGGTGCCTTCCTTCAGATGTCTGTAGCTTGTGTCAAGCTGACACAAAACTAACCAGCATACGCAATTACCTCAGTATACAGAAAGTGCCTAAAAATAAGCTAATGATTTTTATAAGTATGAGTCATCTTAAACTATATAAAAGATAAAATGTGGCTTTACAAGCAATTGTTATAATGCAACTAGGTTTTATATAAATATTTGTTTTCTTTTAAGTACATTAGACTTTTAAATTATGGGAAAATTAAAAGTACAGTTGTAATTGGATTTTCTAACAATGCTGACTTTGCTAATTGCTAATGTTTTCATGTTTTGTAAAGTCATTGTTTCTTTATATTCTGTTTTATTGTTGACATGTCCTTTAATTACAACCTTGGATAAGATATCCCTAAAACTTTTGTCTGCCTGGTGGCATCTTAAATTACCTCACATTATTGAATGGCAGTTGGTTTATTATTATTATTATTATTGTTATTATTATTATTATTATATTTTAAAAGAGATTATCTGCTGATAGTTGGTTTTCTTTTAGCATTACTTTCTAGCATCCTTATTTCCTGATATGAAGTCTGCTTATAATCTCACTGAGAGTACTTGTGAATTCTGAGTTGCTTTTCTCTTATCACTTTCAAGATTTTCTCTGGTTTTCACAGCCTTGATTCTCATGTGTCAATGGCATTATCTTTGAGTTCATCTTATTTAATGTTCACTGAGCTTCTTGGGTATTATGTTCATGTCTTCTACCACATTTTAAATATCCTTTCTACCTTATTCTCTCCTTTTGTTGCCATCACAATGCATATCCTGCATACTTGTTATCCCTTGGATCCTTTGAACTTGCCACACTATTTTCTGTTCTACAAACTTAGTACTGATTCTTTCTTTTGCCTATTTTGAAATATTTATTTAAATCCCTTTAGTGAATTTCTCATAGCAGGTATTTTAGTTTTGGGCTGTAAAACGACTTCGAGGGCCTTTAGATTTCTTTATTGATCTTCCTTTTTGTTTGTGTATTCTTTTCTTCACTTCATCCCTAAGTTCTCTAGATATGTTTAAGCCATCTGAGTTCATATCTTTGTTTAGTAGCCATTGGTCTTTCTCTGAAAAGCCATGCTTTGTTTTCTTTGTTTGTCTCATTGCATAGGATATTCTTCCTTGTTTCTCTGTATATCTTATGATATTTCTTGTTGAAACTATACATTTTTATCTTGCAATGTGCCAAATCTGAGAACCATGTCCCCCTCCTTCCCAGCCTTTGGTGTGTGTGTGTGTGTGTGTGTGTGTGTGTGTGTTTAGCATAGGCTTTTTATATGATGAGTGTAAGTCTGATGCATGAACTTAAAGTGTTCTCAGATTTGGGAGAGCCTGAATCTTTCATTTGGTATATGTAGCTACTTTCCAGTTGTGATTTTAATATACATATATGTGCGTATGTATGTATATACTTTATACATAGTATTGATGTATACTTATACATAGCTGTTTTTAAAGCTTCTAGTCTTTATGGTCTTGCTCTTGTGATGGCAGGAGAGGAATATAAAAATGAAAGAGAAAAGATGTAGTTTAATTTTTAAATCCATTCCATGTCATTTATTTGAAGAGCAGGGTCATGGATCACTATTGGGAGGGGGCTGCAACACAGAGTGGAGTAACAACACTTGTCTTCTTGTGTGTGTATGTCTGTAATCAGGATACTACTCATGAGCACAGTGAAGAGGACCAGGATTCAGAAGGCAGAGTCCTTCTTGTCCACCCTGGCTTCCATAAAGTGTTGTGGAAGCTGCTCCAGGAACTTATGCCTCCCTACTTTCCAAGAGGCTGTCTGCAACGAACGGAGTATGTAGCTACAGCTGAATTCATAACTGACATTAACCTCAATCTACTGTTTAAACTGGTCCTAAGGACCTTGCAAGCCTTAACTAAACTACAGAGGTCCAGATTGTTAGGTCTTGCTGATTCTGCTGGTGCATTTGAGGTATAGACAGATTCCTGTCTGTACTCTCTGTATTATCTTACCCAAATCCTTCTAATCCATCAATTCTATCTTGCTCTCCTACCTGTTCCTACAAATTTCTCTTTTTCTTTTAAATGTGTCATCTATGAGTGACTACCTACTCATTGGTCTTTTTTATTACTTCATTTACGATTTTCAAACTGTTAAAAGGATATAATGAATATAATATATTCCATGTCTTCTGAGTTATTACAGTCAATAAAGAAACAATTAAAACAGATAGCCATCCAAAGACAGAAATTTATACTTAGGAATACTTTGCTTCATATATCTCTAGATTCTCAGATAAATTTTGATTAGAAAAATTTTATTACAGAACAATACAGAAACAGAGAGAAATACGTTGATTCTCACATGCAAGGTAGAATTTATGATCTTGGAAGTGAAGAAAATAAATGAGTTAAATTCTGAAATGCAGATGGCATACTTTACTGTCTTTCTCTAACATGTACACACACAGTAAAACTATATTAACCCAAACTGCATTAATTTGGAGTCTGAAAAACTTTCAGTGTTCCCAACTTAAATGTATGCATTTATTGCAGACACACACATGTGAACAGGCTC
>NC_045030.1:124937380-124943350 GCF_008632895.1 Mastomys coucha
ATATTTGTTCAACTAGATAAATCAAGTTAAGTGTGAAGACTAAAGGATCTCAACTTTTGCTGATGCTTTTGTATAGAAGGACCATGATGTTTAGAAGGGATTATGTACCCACAGGAGTCATTATGGAATTCTGTTAAGACTTGAGGCCAAATTCTCACTACTTCTCCCCTGAGGTAAATAAACTGCTTTTATTTTAACATTTTATTTAACTCAGCTTGGGTTTTCCTCCAAAGAACTGAAGAATTAGTCTATCTGGACCAATTTGAATGGATTTGACTATTTGGACATGTGTGAATACACTATCCCATATGGTCAAATGATAAACTCATTTGTCAGGGTTTAGCCAGTAAAAAACAAAATAGCAAAACAAAACAAAACTAAACTAAACATCGTTTTCTCCTCTACAGTAGCATTTTATAGGATAAACATGTTTTTTTATGGCATTCTCTTCACAATGGTGGACAGTTTCTATACATGAGGTTTTCAAAGCACTTTATTTGTATTATAGGCTATGAATGTACTCCATTCCTAATGAGAAGTTGTTTACCTGACCATTTGGGTCTGGAGGGCCAGGGCAGCACAGTCTGCTGGTCTGTAAGAGAAAATCAAACAGGTCATTTCACAGCCATCAAACACATGCAGGGCTGCCTTACTGGTTTACATGCTTCTGCCATTTAGGATAGAAAATTATTTCTTGCTTCTCTTATATTTAATTTATATATAGAGGTGGTAGTTAGTAAAAATATATGAACCAAACTTGCCGTAGAATTCCACAATCATCAAGTGCTTTTTCGGAAAGCATTTTCTTTCCCTCTCACTCTCTTGAAAAGCTTCACTGCTTTTAGGAAGGGAGATATTATTTCAGAATTCAAGATTTAAAGCATTTTCTTGAGCCCATAATGAGAATAATAAAGCTTTTACTGTTTAAAAAAGGTGTGTGTGGGGGGTAATATATTTAGCAAAAATTTCAATAGCTTAGAACTAATTGAACTTTGGCTGTGGAAAGTATGGGTACTATGGGCATTATCAGTATGCTCTGGACTTCTCTCCATTGATTCTTGTACTACTAGTGATGGTGAGTGAGATTATTGCAGAGAAAGATTCACCAAAAAATGAATAATTTAGTGGTTTCTTCTTTAAAACAAACCTACAAGGACAAAAGTAAGAAGGAGTGACTGGAAAAAATAATGTCTCCCCTCCCTCAGGTTCAGAGAATGTCTATCTGTGTCAAGAGGAAAGAAGATATAGAGATTTAACCTGCCAACAGGACTGGGGCTTCAAGTCCGGGCTCTGGATGAGAAATGGGGTAGAAAATCAGAGGCGTTAAAGCCTTCAGGACACTCCAGTGTTCAAGCAGATGAGTGGTAACAGAAGATTGCAAGGTCTGCAGCAGTCTGCCTGCATCAAATGAGGAAGAATTCTCAAGAGTTGGAGGAGGAGGCAATAAATTATGTGGAAGATTCTGGGTATCTACTACTCAAAGATTCTGCCCCATAAATTTCTCTTTGTGAAAGTCAAAAGTTAGTAGGATAAAGTCAAAATCTTTTGAATCTAATCATTTTGTTGCCATTTCCAAACAGAAATGCTTTTCGATATAGAAAATATGCAAGATGCAATAGACACGAACAGGCCTTTGGGAAATTCTCTATAAATTGACTCACCGTGGGTTCATGAAGGATTTAAAAAACCTTTTATAGTTATAGCTTCAGCTTTGTGTACGTGTGTGTGTGTGTGTGTGTGTGTGTGTGTGTGTGAGTAACAATTTCCAAGCAGCCATAAAACATTACTTAAGAACTTTCTGGAGTAGGAATAATGAAGGGAATACTAATTCAAAGGGAGCTAATTTGGATTTTCAAATGATCTGAGAATCTGAGAGGGTTTATTTGAATAATTTACCTTCAGCTATAGTAACGAAAGGTTACAGAGGTTAAGTAAGTGTTTCAGTATTGAAAAACTAGAAGCTGTAGAGACAAGTTCAGCTGAACACAAAATTTTTCAGACCTTGAATTCTATGCATTTTTGAAATAACACTGCAGACATTATCATGCCTGAACATCTATATTCCATGGTTAATTGATTCTGCTTGATTCTTAAGCTTCTTCCTATCTCCTCCACTCTGCTTTCCAAGACTTCATTCCTAGACTACAATGATACAATTCTACCAGGATACATCCTGGCTTCTACAAACTTTCTTAGTTTCTGTCTTTCAGAATTCAAATCTATAACTCTGATGGAAGCTAAAATCATCACTGTTACACTTGATGTTTATCTCCCACAACTCCTTATGTGTGACTTTCATTGTCATGTAAACAGGTTGATCATATGGTCCAGTTTGTTTGAAGTAGTCTTCACAGATACATTATCCTGGGATAATTCATTATTCTGTTACTTAATATGATAAGCTTTAGGGCCATCTAGGGGGCTCAGTGTATGAAGTCCTTGCTGTATAAGACTGACAACCTGATTTTAAATCCTTAAACCTCCATAGGTAGATAAAAAGAACAAGCTGCACAAAGCTAACCTCTGACTTCCACACTACATTTTCCTCACATGCTCTCATATGCACATTCATTTTAAAAAATCAGGTTTGGTGTTTGGAGATATGGCTCAGAGGTTAAGGACACTGGCAGATCTTTTGAAGGACCTAAGTTTGATTCCCAACACACCCTTGGTGGCTCACAATCATTTGTAACTCCAGTCGCACAGGCTCTGTTGCCATCTTCTGACTCTTTTGGACACCAAGTACTCAAAAGAGTTCATAGACATAATCAAAGGCAAAGTGGTCATATGCATAATTTTATAATTCAGGGTTTTACAAGAATTTACATGGAACTATATATAAAACTTATTTTAGATGCATTACCTGCCACAATCATCTTGCTTTTTGTCCCTTCTATGCAAAAGCTAATATATTTCTCCCATACCTTTGTGAAGTTTCTGTTTCAATTTAAAACATCCTTTGCATAGAATTTGTTCAACCAATAAATATTTAGTGAATGCTTGCTACATTGTCAACATTGTTATAAGTGCTAGAATTAAAGAAGAAATAGGAACGATACTGTTTCTGATATCATGGCACTCCCGTACTCACATAATCTTTATCAGTTGGATGTGTTATATGGATTATTGTATTCATGTACTTCCTCACATCTTTATTCTCTTTGCTCATTAGATTCTCTGTGGTTTCTCAGCATTTTGAACAATAAATGAGAGTAAATAAAAATATAATCCTTTCCATTCCATGTCCCTAATAGGCAGACAAGTTCTAGCAATGATAGTGGTTTGAAAATATTGCCCAGTGTGCCAATGAGAAGGTTTCTGGATATCTGCAGACTGCTGGTCAATGTTACTATGTGGACCTGCATGCTTAGGACTCTATGATTAAAGTAAAATCCACTTTCTATGCAGCTCATAACAAACACCATATTTCCACAGACATGGTGCTTTGAAAATAAGTTTAATTAACAATGAAGTTGAACCATTGGATACAGATACACATTTCTCATACTGTACAATTAGAAATTCATATGAATTTACAGTTTTTCTTTACCGTGCAATGAGATCATGTATTGATTTCATTGTATGTTGAAACAGCCTATGATACAAATAAACTAGAAGTGGGAGGAATATATGGACATTGTGAAGACATGATGAGATACTAAACAATAAAAGTACAATATCCAATACCTGTGGCAGCACAGCATTCCATAGTGTATGTTGGTCACTCTAGTGACTGTGTGACTCATGCAGAGTTACAACCCCTTGCCATTACACAGCATTAAGTGACGACAGCATTATTAGCCTGGAAAAGGATCACAATTTGAAGTAGGGGTTCTATTTATTATGATTCTTTAAAAAAATAAATGCATTTATTTACTTAATCTATGTGTGTATATATGTATATGTGGAAGTTTGTGTTTATGTGTGTGTCAGAGGTAAATATCAGTTGTCATACTCTAAGTCTTGCCACCATTTTCCCCGAGGCAAGGTCTCTCAGTGAATCTAGAGCTTATCCATTTGTACAGAATTGTTGGTCAACAAACAAACCCCTGGAGTCTATTTGTTTCTACCAGCACCCCCTAACACACTGGGGTTCAGATATATACCTCAGTGTTCAGCTTTTATGTAGGATGCTGGGGATCTAAACTCAGATTCTGATGCTTGATCAGTAGTCACTTTACCCTTTGAGCTATCTCCTCAGCCTCTTATTTGTTGCTTTTGCAACACAATAAAGCTTAAACAGTTCATAGTGGCCTTATCTGTGATAGCCAGAAGCTGAAAACAACCCAGATGTCCCACAATGGAAGAGTGGACACAGAAAATGCTCTTCATTTACCCAATGGAATACTACTCAGCTATTAAGACATCATTAATTTCGCAGGCAAATGGGTGGAACTAGAAAATGTACTAAGTGAGTTAAGTCAGGCCCAAAAGGACATGCATGCTATGCAATCACTAATAAGTGGATATTAGCCAAGAAAGTACAAAGTAACAAGGATGCAAGTGAGAATGCTTCAGTCCCAGTTGGGAGGGAGAAGAAAGCAATCACTGGGGAGTGAGCAGAGAGAGGGAAGGAACTCTTTGGGACAGGGGACAGATTGCTGAAAAGGGGAAGATGATCGGGTATTGTGGGAGAGAGACAGGAGTGAAACCCTGAGGGCCAGCAGAATGAATGGAAACACGCAATCTTGGTAGGTAAGAGGTTGTGGGACGCTCTAGAAAGTACCAGAGACTTGGGAGGTGAGAGACTCTCAGGACTCAACTGGAACTTAGATGAAATTCCCAACAGGGGGCATAAGGAACTGGTAGAGTCTACCTCTCCAGTAGAAAGAGAGGACATCATGAGGAGGGATAGGGTTGCTATCCCACAATCAAAAACCAGACCCAGAATTGTTTGTGTCTAAAAGAACTTCAGGGACAAAAGTAGAGAAGAGACAGAGGGAAAAGAAGGTCCAGCGACAGGCCCAAAGTAGGATCCATCTCAAGGGGAGGTCCTAAGGCCTGACACTATTACTGATGTTATGGTGTGCTTACAGGCAGGAGCCTAGCATGGCTGTCCTCTGAGAGGCCCAACAACCACCTGACTGAGACATGCAGATACTTACACCCAACCATTGGACTGAAGTCACGGACTCCTGTGGTTGAATTAGGGAAAGACTGGAAGAAGCTCAGGAGAAGGGCAACCCCATAGGAAGATCAGCAGTCACAACTAACCTGGACTTTTGAGATCTCTCAGACACTGAGCCACCAAGGCAGTATACACTAGCCGGTCCAAGGCCCTTGACACACATACAGCAAAGGAGTTCCTGGTTTGGCCTTAGGGGAAGATGTGCCTAACCCTCTAGAGACTAGAGGCCCCAGGGAGTGGGGAGACCTGGCGGGGGGGTGATAGGGGGGCAAGACATCCTCTTGGAGACAGGGAGAGGAGGAATGGGATGATGAACTGTGGGAGGATGAACTGGGGAGTAATGACTGGACTATAAAAAATAAAAGTAAGCTGGGCAGTGGTGCACACCTTTAATCCCAGCACTTGAGAGGCAGAGGCAGGTGGATTTCTGTGTTTGAGGCCAGCCTGGTCTACAGAGTGAGTTCCAGAACAACCAGGGCTACACAGAGAAACCCTGTCTCAAAAAATAAAATAAAATAAAAGTAATAAAAAAGTCTAAGTCAAAATGCTGTAAAAGGAAGACCACCATTATCTGAGTCCATGCTAGCTTACCAAATGAGTATAAATTCAAATGACCACAACCATCAATGAAAATGGAGCAGTTCTTGTGGCTTGCTTAATCCCAAGTCATAAGGCAACTGTTAGGAAATAACAGAAACTAGGAGAGTAAATGAAGTATCTTTATTCATATACATGCAATCCCACTTCCCAACTTAAAATAATAAGATCAAAGCTGTGGGAAGGACACAAATGAGTCTGAGAAGAAAGACAACATTTACTAAAGAATTTTCTTTTTTTTTTTT
>NC_045030.1:124943493-124957424 GCF_008632895.1 Mastomys coucha
TGCTTATGTCAGATAATAACAGCAACAACAACAACAACAACAACAACAACAACAATAATAATAATAATAATACTTTGTTCATTGCAAGGAGATTGTCAGCCTCCAAAAACATGAAAACCACATCTTTCTATTTTCTTTTGTTTGTTTTGTTCTGTTTTAGTTTTAGTTTTGTTTTTAACTTTTATTGCATTATTATTTTCTTTTGTTTTAAAGTTAATTTACTTTTTACACTCCATAGTCCATTCCCCACCCCCCATCCAACCTCCAACTGCTCCACATCACAACCCCCACCCTGCACCCGACCTGACTCCTAACTCCCTGGGGTCTCCAGTCTCTTGAGGGTTAGGTGCATCATCTCTGAATGAACACAGACCCAGAAGTCCTCTACTGTATGTGTGTTGAGGGCCTCATGTCAGCTGGTGTATGCTGTCTGTTTGGTCGTCCAGGGTTTGAGAGATCTTGGGGGTCAAGATTAATTGAGACTGCTGGTCCTCCTACAGGCTCACCCTCCTCCTCAGCTTCTTTCAGCCTTCCCTAATTCAACCACAGGAGTGAGCAGCTTCTGTCCATT
Organism: Mastomys coucha; assembly: GCF_008632895.1. NCBI lineage: Eukaryota > Metazoa > Chordata > Mammalia > Rodentia > Muridae > Mastomys > Mastomys coucha. The sequence continues at coordinate 124,944,065 of NC_045030.1, forward strand.
GGTTGGTTGCAAATATCTGCATCTGACTCTTTCAGCTGCTTCTTGGATCTTTCGGGGGCAGTCATACTAGGTCCCTTTTTGTGAGCACTCCATAGCCTCAGTAATAGTGTCAGGCCTTGGCTTCTCCCCTTGAGCGGATCCCACTTTGAGCCTATCACTGAAACTTCTTTTCCTCAGGCTCTTCTCTATTTCCATCCCTGTAATTCTTTTAGACAGGAACATCTTTCTATTTCCCAAGCAACAAAAATAAAACACTACTTAAAACAAAACAAATGTGGGTGGATGTGTCATCACATTTTGGTAATATTAATACGTCTTTGTAATCTTAAATCTTTTTATAGTTTTCAGTTTTGTATAATTTGGAGTCAATCCATTTGAATGTGGTAATCTATGATAAAATGGATTATTCAACAAGATATTATACATGCGGAAGATTGACAATAAAAGGTGTACTAACCTTCATCGTCATGAACAACATGAGTATTCAAAATGACATTTGCAGGTTGTTGTTGGAATTGTTTGAATATATTAGGAAATGCAGTGCTGAATTGGAAGCAAGTCATGGTAATAACAGCATCATAAGGTCTGCTAATTAATTGTCTAGAGGACTATGGGAAATGAGTAGGAAGCATTTCAGAAAATGAAACCTTGTTTGACATATCTCACCAGTGTGAAGTTCATATAGGTAAGCTGGGTCACCTGAAATACTCCTGATCCATGTCAGCACTCCAATCTGTAATTAGAGTTCCTCTCCTTTCCAAACACGAACCAGGCCCAATCATGCCTTAGCTTCTGAGACCCAATTGAGATTCTATTTCTGAGGTTTCAACAGAGACTGGAAATTCAGATTTGCCTAGGGAATTTTGCTTTAAGGAAATGTTAGCTATATTTATGTTGCAATGCTCTATCTCTGTACTTACTCACCCAGAAATGCTAAACCTACCCACCCAGATAAACACAAGTCTGTCTCTTCTTCCTCATTTGATGTTTTCTGTTCTTTCTTTCTTTATTTTGTTTCTTTTCTTTTCTTTTTTTTTTTTTTTTTTTTTTTTTTTTTTTTTTTTGAGAAAGTGTCCCATGTAGTTAACGTATTTGACAAATGGTTGATTGTAAAATGGAGTGCTTTGGATATACTTCAAATCGTAGTGTATATACACCCATTGGTTTTACTGATACATTAAGCTAGCTCTGTTGGAGGCTAATACCACAGTTGTGAACTCAGCTCAATTTGGCCTGTAGTGAAGTTACTAGGTAATTATCAGGACTTTAGAAATGAATTCGGGAAGACAGGGTCTTACATGACACAGGCTGGCCTCCAGCTTTCTGTGTGGCTGAAACAGACCTTGAAGTGTTGGTGCTCTTGCGTCCACTACCTGTATATTGGAATCACAAGCATGTACTACCATGAGGGGATGAGAATTCAAGCTAGGACTTCCTGTATACTAGACAAGCACTCTCCTTACTGAGCCATCAGCACAATTCTCAATCAGAACTTTTCTGTGAAAATGTTTAATATAACCTTCTGTGATAAAAATGCTATTTTTGTGGAGAGTGGATTTTGGGTAAACATGATAAGAGTCAGCTCTCACTGCCATCACAAAATATAGAGGCTAAAGCAATTTAACAACAATCTTGTTTTCACAACTCTTGTGCTAGAAATCCAAGAGTAAGGTATCAGTGTGGTTTGTTTTGATGTTAATAACTATTTGTAGATTGTTTCCTGGCATAGTGAAACCATCTTTTGTTGTTGTTGTTGTTGTTGTTGTTGATGTTGTTATATTCTTTTCTCATACAATACATTCCAACTGTAGCCTCCCTTCCCTATACTTCCCCCAGTATCCACCCCACTTTCCCCTCTCCTCTATTTTCCTACAGAAAAATAAACTTACCAAGGATATCAATTGAACATAGCATAAAAGTTGCAAGAAGACTAGACACATATGCTCATATGAATGTTGGATGAAGCAACCCAGTAGAAGGAAAAGGTTCCCAAGTTCAGGCAAGAGTCAGAGGAACCCCTCCTTCCAGTGTTAGGAGTGCCAGAAAACTTCAAGCTAAACAACCATAATTATATGCAGAGGACTTAACACAAACCTATTCAAGTTCTCTGTCTGCATCTTCAGTCTGACAGAGGCCTTCTTATATGGGGCTTGGGCAAGGGGGATGGGAATGGGATTGGTTTTCTTTATAATGTCACCAGCAAGATCCCAACCTCAAGACTTAATTGCATCCTGAAAATTTTCATTTCTTTACACTATTACATTGAGAATTAAAACTTCAACATATGTGTTTGCAAAGCACAATTAAGCCCACAGGAGCAGGTAATATATAGTACACCAGATAGGGACATTTGCTTAAAATTTTATTTTCCTAATAAACAGTAATAAGTTTTTTTCATAAACAGAAGGAGTATAAATTAATGAGCTAAACTCTAATTTGCAATAAATTTTTCAACTTCATTTACAAAGGCCAAAAGATACACATACAAAATTATGCTATTTTGTAGAAAGAGACAGGAAATATGCTGGCTTTTTCTTGGTGCTTTTTCTCTTCTTTCTTCTGTTAGTTAACTCTCACTTTGAATCTATGTCCATGGATGAATTTAACAAGCAGACACAATAAAGAGTCCCTTAGAGACTTACCAGTTTAGTTACGGAGATTACTGGCATTCTATTTCCTGTTATAACACATAATTAGAGAAACATCAAAACTGAAGGAAAAAATGAATTGAAATTTTCACACTTAAACTTGCAGCAAAAATGTTTATCAACAACATATATATATATGTATATATGCATATATATATATGTTTCATATATATATATATGAAAGTATATATATATGTACATACTCTTATTTTGCATCCAGTATTTTCAAACAGAGAAATAAAATCATCAAGCAATTAGTATGAACCTAATGTAATGTGAGATAGAAATCAGGTGAGATAATTGGCAATATATATCTTCCTATCAAGTAGTTTGAAGATCATTTGAAGGCAGGAATTCACATATAGGAAGCAAAAAAGAACAATTCGTTCTATATTGGGCAATGACAACCATCAAAACTAAAAGAGTTCTGAAACACTTAAACTAGAAAGGCAGAGGGCTAAAAGAACCAAAATGACAGTATCAAAAATTGACAGGGGTGCAAGGCAGAGGGAACTCTTACTCATTGTTAGCAGGAGTAGAAAGTGATGTAAAGATTTTAGTGAAGGGCTGAAACATACAAATGGATGGACTTTTGTTGGGGCTGAGAAAAAATAACCCTGAGATAACAGCTTCTATCATGCCAAATTCCTTGAACCAAAGGAGATTTGAAAGCCTTGGAAGTGGACTTATTAACAACTCAGTTTCTAATTTGCTGCCTCCTTGTTTACTCATCATCTCTTTCCCCCCACAAAGTGATTCACACACAAAAAATAATTATTTGTCTTTCCCAGGGTATGTCATAGAAACTAGAACCCTAGTTCTTCATTGTCAGCCATATAACCTAGCTAAATCACTAAAACCTTTTCCATCTTTCTGAATGAGTAAGCCATAACAAAATTTTCTAACCTACCAGGTTCAATAATGGTTTTTAAAACCCTTATTACAAAAAAAGATCCCGCCCTACCTGGAAAGAAGGAATGCTATTAATAAAATCTAAGGATGGTTTCTAAGATTGCTTTGGGTTGCTCCTGAGACAAGTATTCTCCAACCTCTGTATTGATATACATTCACAGAAGACTTGAGACTGTGTGTGGCCCTGGCGTTATTGGCAATTAAATGCCCTGGCACTATTGTTGGAATCACTGTCAGTGCTAGTTATTGGCCAGAACTCTCAAGCCTTCCTGGACGTCCATAATGAGGTCATTGTTCCAACCTGCCACAGCTAAAGGACTTTAGAGAGGAAGTGGAACACTTCTTCAAGCTTCCACAACTTTCTCACCTTAGTAGATTCCCCAGTGGAACCCTGCCCAAACAACTGTTCTCTCCCTGCTGGAAATCCAAGAATGATCTGAACACACAGGACTTGCAAGATTTCTTCCTTGGTCTATTGAACTAGTTCTTAGCCTGTTGTCCAGCCATGTTTTTACAGAGTCATTCATTCTCCATTGAATATAAGCATAAAACTACTGTTTTCATTGAGCATTTGACCCTTCTTTTTGGAACCCACCATATGTATGTCTTTTTTGGTTTTATTTTTTTTATCACCTATCTTTTGTTATAGTAGAGTCACCATGATCCTTTTGGTAATTAAGGAACTACATTTTACCTTATTTCCTCTATATGTTGAAAACATTATATTAACTATACTGAGAAAGACAAGTCTATGAGGGAACATTCTCATTAAAACCATGACAAGCCTATTATAAAACTCAAATCCCAAAACAAAAACAAAAACCTAAAAATAAACCACCCAAGTTAATTATTTAAATTCTAAACCTAGATATTTATTTAAAAGAAATGAAAACATATGTCTCCCAAAGTATTTTCACAAGAAAAAATACTTTATTTATGCTAGTAACAGCTCAAGATGCTCATTGGCAGGAAATTGTGTAAACCAACAATATTGTATACATACAGTACAATATTACACATCATAGATTCAATTCAAATGCCTTACTTTGAAACAAGTAAGACTTAGATAAAAGGATACCAAATATTTGATTCCATATGAAACTGTAGGCAATACTAAATTTATGGGCAAAATCATTAAGCCAGTCATATTTCAGTGCAGTTTAGGATTGATTGACTAGAGTAGGGTCCAATGAGCCTTCTTAAGGGGTTGTAATATTTAATTTCTTAAGTTGATTTTGAATTGCTTGGGACATTCAATAGCTACAACTTCTATATACTACCCTAAGTATAGATAATTTACTCAACAAAAGGATCTGTGAAAAAAATTAAAACTGGAGTTCCTGAAGTTTTTAAGTGAAGTAACGTGGGTGTTGAAATTTAGTATGAAACACATCAAAAACTTAGTTTGGATACTAGATGGATGGGCAAACGAGATAAGAACACAGTATTAATGGGTAATGATGCATGGTTGTTTTTCAGTTTTCCTTCCTGTTAGAAAATAATATTTCTAATCATTAAATGGCTCAGCAGAAAAGGTGCTTGCCAAACATGATGACCTGAGCTCAATCCCTGAAACTCACATAAAAATAAATAGAAAGAACCAACTCCACAATGTTGTTCTCTAATGTCTACAGTGGATGTGGCAAGCATGCGACTGCCTGTCCCCACTGTAAACACGTACAAATAAATAAATAAACTAGCAGAAAAATAAATAAAAATAATGTTTATGGAAATTATGGGAATTGAAGTGGCAGTTGCCATACAGGAAACATTCTTATTGGTCTAAGGAGAAGAGGGAAATGAAAGGTTACCATGGTAATTAGAAACTCACTGTATAGAATGAAAAGGAATGGAAGAGCCATATCAGAATGGAGACATTGGTATGCTTCAAGCAGAGGCACTGTGTAAGTTTGCATGTGCATCATGAGCCAGATAATACTTTTTTTTTTAATGAGACAAAGTACTATAAATACATTGAAGTCACTGAGTGATCTTTGTAAACACTTGCTTTAAAGAAGGTCTGAGGAAACATCATTCATTCTATAGGTTTGTTTTGGTTTTTTTGGGGGAGGTTGTTTGTTTGTTTCTCCTACAGGGTATATCAGTGAGTGCCTGCAATCAGTTTGCTTGGCTATATAGCCCTTGCCACAGTACAGACATGAAATGATGAGGCATGCTGAGAGTAGAATTAATGGGAATGCTAGTTTTTGTTAAGCTGTGAGTTCATGGTCATCATAGTCAGTGCTCTATATAGCTTAAGAATTGTTTCAAGGCTTTGTAAGAGCACCATAATAAGTCCTGTTTACAGTAAATTTGTATGTATTTTCTTCACCTCTTACTGTGAAGTTCTTTTGGTTAATACTAGGCAATATATCTAGCTGGTAGATAAGAGCTTGACTACAAAGGATAGGAAAGAGGATCTGGAAGCTTAGTACTCTAGTTATTCTTACTAGACTCTGTTGCAACCATGAAAAGCAAGGCAGAGTTAGAACTGTCATCTTGAAAGATAGATTATTTCAATAATAGAGGATAAGAAGAGCCTAGTAATTGTGCAAAGCTGTTAGGACTCAAAGTTGGATACGTGAGCACGTGTTTCAGTAAACTAGCTTTCTCAATACTCTGTTGTAGGCCACCAGACAAAAGGAGCAAGTGGACTGTGAAATTACTTCAGCACATTTAAAAGGCTTGTAAAGAGGCCAGGGTGGAAGTAATCATAAGAAATTTTAACTATCCAGGGAGAGACTGGCAGCATTAAGTAGAAGAGACAAGACTGGGAGGTTTTTATGGTTTCAGAATATGATTACGTTTTGACTCTGTATGTCACCCTACTAAGATGAGCATATTAAATAACATATGTCTGTACACTTACAAATGAATTGAGAAGCCTGGGTATAGCAGTGCATGCTTGTAAATCCCCACATTAAGGTAGCAGAGGCAGGAAAATAGCGAGTTCAAAGACAGCCTGGTTTACATAGGGAGATTCTCAAGAAGATGCACTGAAAAAAAAAATGTTAGGTTTTAGTTGCAGCCAGAAGGATGATTAAACCTGGCAAGAAAATGATAATGGGCCTCTGAGAAGAATCAGCTGGTCAAATTGCTTGTTGTACAAGCCTGACAATCTGAAGTCAATTTCCTGGAACCCACGTAGAGCAGATCCACTAGTGCACACCTGTAATCCAGGTATGCCTCTGGCAAGATTGCCCTGAAGCTCAAGTTGTCAAAGAAACAAAAGAGACCTGGCCTCAGCCAATTGGACATTGTTCCAAACCATATTCCCAGAGGTTGTCCTTTGACTTCCATACATGAACTGTTGCATATGCATGGACCCTGACTAAATAAATAAACACATAGTTTTAACATTATATTCAGATTAAAAAGTAGCAAGGTCAGATGTAAGACAAGAGGCCAAATTTGGATGCACAAAATATTAAAATTATAGTAGTATTGACAATGTAAAATTAGAGAAAGAACTCTATAGACACATTAAAAAATTAACAAGAAAATGTACTGTAGCAGTGTTTCCTGAGAGGAAACAAAGATTAAAATAAACACGCAGGGCTTTAAAAAAAAAAAAAAAAAAGAGGGGCCTGCAGAAAGATGATTGTTGACTTCTAAATTGCCTTGCTCATCTTATTGGAAAGAGCTGGGATATGTATTGGCATGAGCAAAGGAATACCTGACTTAATGAAAATGAAAAGAAGAATCAGCACATCTGGAGTGACTGGAGAGACAAAGGGCCAACTTCTGGGGCTCACTGGCTGAGAGCTTTGAAACTGTGTCAGTGTGGATGGATGATACTCCCAGGCTCCTGGTGCTTAGGTCTAATGAAGAGATCAATTCATCAAGTTGCAGACAAAACAAAACAAAACAAGCATAAGAGAGGACCCCTGAGCAGGGCCAGGACTAAGACAGGCTCTGTCTAACACACCAAAGAGATTTATGCTTTTGGAAAACAGTAACTTTTTTTTTCCTGGCAACTCACAAATTCTGTATGTATGTTGGGAAGGTTCAAAATGTATTTGATTTGCTCTGAAGCAGGTGTAATGCATCCAAAACAACAAGGTCATATATTGTAAGCCAAGAGACAGGAGAGAAAAATCCTAGTAGCAAATGACTACTACTTTTGGCCAGTGGCTCTTCCTGGTCTCATCTGGATTACAGCTGAGTAGCAATTTGAGTAGGCATGTGATTTGACCTGCCTTAGAAACTAAGAAATCTTAGTGTCACATTTTGCTTTACAATTTGTATGTTGATCTTAGTCACTCTTTGGAGGATACTGAATTTAGAAATGGAAAGAGAAATTACAAATGATGTAAAATGTACCAGTTCAAGGGTTTTTAAATGTTTGCTAGCATACAATAACTATATCGAATGAGTTTCACTATAATATATCCATGAGTACATGATATGTTTTCTCATATTTATTGTCCTCCAAAATAAGAAATATCAAATCCAGCCTGTGACTCTAGATACAGCACAGTAAAGAAATCAATTTAAATAAATAAACTCAACCTGTTGTATTTATCACAGGATCAATTAAAAAACATTTAATTGTGAACAGTGACTTGTTTTTAGTATGAATGTTGTCTAAGTACTTAAATTGGGTATATCTTCCAACACTTATTATATAATATAGTATACTTAGCAAACAGAACATCTGATAATTTATGCCAATAATCTGGTAATGGAAAAAGGTTCGCTTGCATTCTTACATACTTAGTAATTGCATACTATACTGCTTTTCAATGGAGAAGCTCCACGCTATCTGGGTTTTATTCCTGAGAAGACTGTTTCTCTCTGTGTTTTACTATAGTATAGTCATATACATACAGGTATTTAAAATAGTAATAGCCCTACTTTTACTAAGAATAAAACACTTTTGTCTTTATACTGATGTGTTCAATAATAGTCTAAGACTTTTATAAAGAAAAACAGCAGGGAGTTTGTATGATCCTTATGACCACAGTAAAGCTCATTTAATCAAGAAAAAGACCCACATACAATTAGCCTTAGCTATAAGGTTAACTTGGAATTGAAAACAGAAAAGAGCTGGCATTGAGAGTTGAAACACATAATTAAGAAACTGAAAGCTTTTCCTAAACATAGACAAATCTTTCCCAAAGAGCTCCTTTTCTGTATTAATATTAAAGAGATAAAACCTTGTTAACTAACCACCAAGAACTGTACAAGAATATATGTAAAGAATCCAGAGGAAATGCATAGAGATCTGCTATGAGGCAAGAGCATATTATCCAAGCTGTAAGAAAAATGGAGTCAAATGTGGGTTTGGGCTTGAGAGGGAATAATTGGGTCCTTGTGTTGGTTTGAGGCTAATAAATGGACTGATGAATTTCATTTTGAAAAGCATTTTATGGAGTCCAGAAACAGAGAATAGGTTTGGCCAACCTACTGTCTACAGATGCATGTATGAGAACAATGCTTCATGTTTCCTGCAGTAGGAACATTTGTTCATTAATAATGGCTTCCTTTTCTTCCAGTTCTATAGAAGTTAAACCCATAGACAACTAGAGCTTAAGACATAGGCAAACTGATCATGAGATAATTTGAAATTCCTGACTCTTGGCCTAGTTAGTTTACAAGTTGGGGCATAAGTTTGATTATCCTTATCTTAAAAACATAATAACCAGTGATATCATTATCCATAAAAATATAGTGTGACGGAAGCTTCTCAGTTTTGAAAAGAATTATTTGCTTCAGTGTTCATGGATGCAGGTAACACCTCCAACATTTTAATCTGTATTTCTCCAGGGAAGTAGAGAAACAAGAAGTATGATACTACACCAATAAACAAGTAAAGTTTATGCCCCCAAACAGATAGTTAGAACATGTCTATGCAGAAACAAATTTGGGGCAAAACAATTTGCCAAGCTTAATATAACTCAGATGTTGAATCAGAAGTAAAAAGCTCTGAAATTTATAAGAGTTTGCTAAAAACAAGTTGGTGAATACTAACAATATCATTTTCTGATTTGGTTGGCCCTGCTCCTCCCCTTCTTCCTAGATCATGGAATGCCTTACTTGATTACTTGATGTGAAACAACATCTCCTCGTCCTTCTGCTGGCTAAATAGTTGGTTCAACTCAGGGAGCTGTTACAACAAGGATAATTTCTGATTGTTAGTTGAAGGCAGTCATATTTATTAGTATTGCAAGATATATTTTGAATCCTATCTGACTCTTCATATCCAAATGTCTCAACTGGTTCAAAAAAAAAACTATAAAAATATGAGCAGGGGTGTATCTTTGAGATTCTATTAGCTATTTTTTCTATTGTTGTAATGAAACATCATGAGCAAGGCAATTTAGAGAAGAATTAGTTTATTTGGCTCATGGTTCCAGAGGGTTAAAAATGACCTGGGGTGGGAAGGAGCATGGCAATAAGTGGAATGCATGGCAGCAGAAATGGGAAGTTGAGAGCTAACATCTTTAAAAAAACAAGCACAAAGCACACAGCAAACTGGAAATAGCCCTGTGCTTTTTTTTTTTCTCAAAGCCAGTCCGAGTAACACACTTCTTTCAGCAAGGATGCACCACCTAAAATCCTTTTAGTGTGTGTGTGTGTGTGTGTGTGTGTGTGTGTGTGTGTGTGTGTGTTTATTTGTGTGTGTGTATACATATATATTCCTAAATATAACTGATTCTGTCTATATAATGTTATTTGGATGTATGTTTTCAAGGTTGATTGGTCCTAGACAACCAGCTGGTGTACTCTTCCTCTCCTTGATTGCCTACAGTTCTTTGTCTATGGTTGAGGCCTTGTTAGCTTTTCCACATTCACTTTGGCATGTCCTTTGGTGTCATCCTTGTTCCATTCATGTTTAGGCAGTCATGTTGATGAGACTTTATGCGTATATTACTAGGAGACACAATCTTGCCTTTGATACAGTTAGATATTAAAAATTATTTTCTATGTTTGAGAAAGAGAAAATATTTTTAAATGACTGCTTCATTCCTTTCAAGAGATATCAAAGTACTATTGTTAAAGATGTGAAATTATATAATTCACATTTGACAAGCTTGCTACAAGTTAGTATCATTCATCTCATCCTCTTGTGGGTATAATTAGTTTTCTATTGCTGCTGCCACAAATTACAACAATCTTAGACTATTCTGTAAATCAGACATATAAAATAGGTTTCACTGATCTAAAATCAAGAAGTTGGCACAGTTACATTTCTTTCCAAAAGAGCTAAAGAAAAATCTGTTTTTTCTTTACTTTTTCAAGTTTGTACATATTATCTATATTCCTTAGCTTATGTTCTTTCCCTTCACTGCTTTTTTCTACTTCCTTTCTTTTAAAGACAGAGTCTCACTACATAATCCAGGATGGCTTCAAACTCACAGAAATCTGCCTGCTTCTGTCTCCCAAGTACTGGGATCAAAGGTATGCACTATCAAGTGCAGGTTTCTTCTTTGTCTTTTAAAAAGCCCTGTGGAGGCTGGACCAAAGGCCCTGGTTTTGTTCCCTCTCTACATTGTAAGTTCAAGTTCAAAGACAGCCTTGCCCACATAAGACCCAATTTCAAAACACTAATAAGCATATGGTTGTGAGTGTTCCAGTGGATAGCCCCACAACCATGAATATATTAGCAGCACTAAGTGGACTCACTGGGTTAAAACAAAATACAAAACAAAATTAAAGTTGGAAGGGAAAAATGGTAGTGATGATATGGGAGAAGTTAGAGCAAAAGAAGTGGGGGTAGATTCAATCAAAACATTTTGTATAACTTAAGAAATTCTTAAACAAGAAAGTAAAAAATATTTTAAAATACTAAGTAACAAAGAAAACTTCTGTGTTTGCACTAGAGTCAAATTTATCTCACATAATTTCCTTTCAAAATCTTCATATTTACCACATTTCCAAAGCTACCTTTGCCATGGAAGGGAATTCATGTGCAGGTTCAGACATTTAAGATGTCTTTATGTTTGGAGATCATATTTCTGAAAATGACAACATATAGGACACTAGCTCACTCGTCAGAATCTTTTTGTTTTGTTTTGTTTCGTTTGTTTTTTAAAGACAAAGTTTCCCTGTGTAGCCCTGTTTGTATTCACTCTGTAGACCAGGCTGGCCTCAAACTCAGAGAGCTGCCTCCCTCTGCCTCCCACGTGCTGGGACTGAAGGAAATTACCACCAAACCCAACTACTAGTCAGAATCTTAATGTTTGCAACACTATCACATATTTGAAATAGAAGCTCCTACACTACTTTCCAGGTCTTCACTCTCTATAATAAATCTCACTGAAGAACATCTTACATTTGACTCTTTAGTAAGTTGAGGACTGTAGTCAACATAAGGCTTATCCTATTGTATACTACATTGACCCATTCTTAGGGTTAATGAAAATAAGAGATGTTATGAAGGGTGTGTGCTTCAGCTGCCAGAAGGATTAGCTAGATCCTTTCTACTTATTCAAGTACAAAAGGTCATAGGCTAGAGAAGAAGTGGTTATAACATAAAACTCAAAGCTTTTATGGGGTCATTAGAATATGCAAATCCAGTAATTGAAGAAATGAGGTTATCAAACTTAGAAGGTTAAGGGAATACTCTCAAATGAGCTATAATGTCAACAAATCTATAACTCTTGCATTTAGAAGTGTACCACTTGTCCTTTAAATGCTTATTTTTCTGAGAAATTGAGCTGACTATTTCTGTTTTGATGTAATTGCAAGAGGATTCTGTGAATTCAGATAAACTACAAATCTTGGTCTCTATTCTAGTGTAGATTGTAGCCTGACCATTAACACAAAAACAAAAACAAGTGAATCAGTAGAGGAAAAGCAAGGGAAATTCCTGTGTAGTCATATCAACATGAGCCATTGGTTCAGAGAAGAGATAGAAGACTAAGTGGAATATCTAGAAAAGGCACTGTGATTGAAGGACTAAATTTGACTAAGGAGTCAAGTTCAGCAGCAGCTGGCTATTGGAGCTCCTTCACATTTTCCCTGGTATTCTTTGTATCTAAGGTGGAAAGTACCTTAGTCGAGAGTCCTGTCACCTCCTTCTGCAAGGGATACAAGACTTGGTTTATCTGGGATAAAAGGAGGTAAAGCAAGGAACATTGATTGGATAAAAATACAGCAGAATCTACAAGGATTATCACACATAAGATTCTAGAACCATGGCTCTGCATAACTCCTGCTGTTATAAGAGTGAATGTCAGAGCCAGTGCCCTACCAGCTCCAACAAGCCATTCTCTCTCCCTCTCTCTCCCTCCTTTTCTCTGTTCTTATTTATTCCTTAAGAATTTCACACACCATATTTTGATAAGGTTCTTTTCCTCTCACTTCTCCCATATCCTCCCTGACCTTGACCTCCCTACCAACCCAACTTCCTGCTCTTTCTCTCTGAAAAGAAACACAAACAAATAAGGTCAACTACTCCGGAGCAAAGGTCTTGCCATAGAGCATGGTTTATAAACTCCTTTAAAGAAAATGGATATCTTTCTCCCATAAGGTATCAATTACAAATAGCTTTTGGGATAAGAGTGAGTGCCCATTTCCCCTCCTTCTTGCTGCAATTTTGTCTGGCTTCAGTTTGTGCAGCTCTTGTGCATATTGTCATGGTCTCTAAGTTTATATGTGCATCTACACTGTTGTGTCTGGGAAATGCTGTTTGCTTGATATCATCCGCCATTACTGGCTCTTAACAATTTTCCACCTCTTCTTCTGCATACATCCCTGAGCCTTAAAAGAGGAGTGTGTTCCTCGATTGAGAATTCTTCGTTTAGCTCTGTACCCCATTTTTTAATGGGGTTATTTGGTTCTCTGGAGTCTAA
>NC_045030.1:124957931-124960160 GCF_008632895.1 Mastomys coucha
ACACAATGTAAATCATTTTTCGAAGGCAAGTTCCTCCTCTGGATGCTTCTAGGCCTCTCAGCCTTATTCTTTTCCTAGCATGAGGTTCCTCGAGAAATTTCAATTTCTGGGATCTGTGTTTTCAAAAGCCTAATAGCCAAAGGAGTGGCCTTTGTTTTAAAATATCTGCCAGGATGGTTTTATTGCTTGGATGGAGGAAGGTTGTAGATAGGAAACAAGCAGGTGGAGGGGAAGTAATGCCTGATCTTGACAGAGGAAAGTAGGGTCTGCTTGAGAGTCACAGAGGTTTCCTAGCTGCAAATATACTTTAACTCAGCAATCAGTTGGCAGACACTCATAGTCACCCAGTCAGTGGCTTGTGGATTTTTGGTTTGTGGATTCAGTGAATAAAATTTGGGTCTAGAAGTTAGCTCAGCAATTATAAAGAGCCAGTGTTTAATTCCCAGCTCCTATGTAGCAGCTGACAACCCTCTATTAACTCCAGTTTCAGGAGACATGGTCTGACCTCTAGAGGCACCTGATGCACCTATGGTGCACAGACATATATACAGGGAAAACAAAAGTACATATGAAATAATAAAATCAATGACTCTAAAGAAGAATGGAATTCATATACAATGGCAAGACAAGGTTAAAAAAGGAATTTTATTACAGACTCATAGAAAGGAGCTTAAAAGAGAGAAGAAAGAACACTGTATAGGAGGAGTGAGTTCCTAGAAATGAGAAACTGTGATTGCCCACCCTGGAGTTAATGGTTTGCTAGTTGGAAGCATAGAGAGGGAGTATTAAACTGCTCAGTGGATGTGGCCAACTCTTAAAGTAGTACCTCTCGGTACCTCTCTGTTCCATTACAACCCTTAGTGTAGTGTCCAAGGAGGGGTGCTCTTTTAATGAAAGAAAGATAGTGAGAAACTAGACTGCCCCTGTGGCACCCTTAGCCTCTGGCCAGTACAAAAAAAAAACAAACAAACAAACAAAAAAAACCCACTTTGATCATCTCTGGCCTCTGAAAATGACAGACTTGAAAAGACTAAGGACATTATGTAAAGAATATCTACAGATTTGGGAGGGTCTCTACCCTGAAAATGCCTGTCCAGTTTCTGTCTCCTGTGTTTATCAATAGAGATGAAGTAGCAACATGAATTTTACGTCTCAACCATTTTCTGGAGTTTTAAAAGCTGCTTAAGATCCAAAACTTTCATTTCTAGGTTATGTATTCAACAACAATGAAAAAACTATCCAAGCAAAAACTTTGTGCCACAATCTCCATAGTGGCTTTATTCATACTATCCAAAAAGTTGAAAAAATTTTTCATGAAATTTTGAATGGATAAACAGTGCTATATATTCATAAAATGGAATATTATTCTGCAATAAAAATAAGTAATGGCACAAGCTATTGTATGAATAAATCTTTAAAATATGATAAATGAAAGAAGGCAGAAGCAAAAGGCTTTATAGGATTTCAGCCATAAGAAGTATATATAAATACACTCATCTCTTGAGGTAGAGAATGTTTAAGGCTAGGGATGGAGTAGTGGTGATAAATTGGTATCAAGAATAGACAATAACTATTTATAAGAATATAGGCACTTGAGGTAGTAGAACTATACTAATATGAGACATGGAATATTTATATAACTCTACTTTTACAAAAATAATTGAGCTATATACTTAAAAATAATAAACATTTTATACATAAATTATAACTTTACAAAGTTATAAAATAGGAACATTAAGTTAGAATTTTCCTTTGATTCTTTGTGATAAACCTTCCTGGTTGTCAATAACAACAAAAAACATATGATACTGATACTTTTTCTTTATGTCAAGTTGAATACACAATCCTCTTAGTTCCAGAGAGCCCCAGAGCACAAGGGTCCCCTTAGTGTATACAAACCCAGCTATTTTAGTTTTGTTTCTAATTAAAATGATGAAGCACCTATCAGTAGCAACATAAAGAAAGAAAGGTTCATTTTGGCTCAAGTTTCAGAGGTTTAAGTTATGTTTGTTTTGTTGTTTTGTTTTGTTTTGTTTCCAGAATAGAAAGTGTTTAGTGGAACAGCTCCACGGTGCTAAAAAAAAATATGGTGGAGGTTTCTGCTATCTTGCTAGGTTAAGAAACAAAGCAACTGCTCTACCACTAGAAGCAGATAAAACTTCAACACATAACTATTACTCAACTACTTCCATTATCCATGCTCTACTCCCTATTAGTTTTTTTAGTAGG
>NC_045030.1:124960170-124970729 GCF_008632895.1 Mastomys coucha
CCTGGTTTCTCCTCCCTCAACTCCCCCTAGGCCCTCCCCCATTCAACCTACCCAACTTCATTCTGTCTTTCTCTTTAGAAAACAAACAGGCATACCAATATGAGACAAAAGTCTTAAAGAATATCCTTGAGTTCACTTTGTGTTGGTCATCTTCTGTTGGGCATGGGGCATACATTTGAATGTTTTAATATACCTAATAAGACTCCACTGGTGAAACTAATTTTTCATTTCTACGTAGTTGTCAGTTGGAGATAGTTTCTTTGTTAGGGATAGTAGTTCATGTTCACTTCCCTCACTGAGCACAAGATCCTCAACTAGCATTTTATTAATTGAATTTCTTTCTTTCCGATAATCCTGTCTTATATCAAGTTGACAAAATAAATAAATAAATACATAAATACATAAATAAACCCAAACAAACAAACAAAAACCCAACCATCAAGATAGGATATTTACCTAGTAGGCACAAGGGCTTTGATTCAGTTTCTGGTACAGAAAGTAAATTTAAAAAAATAACATGAAGAAGGAAAAGATATTTGATGATGTAGTATTGTCATGTTACAGATAGTTTCTTACTTGGTAAGATTATCCCATCCACATCACAAATTACAAGTTACTATTAGTATGAATCTGTCTGAAGTTGGCTTTGGCTGAGTTCTATGCACTTGTTTGAATTTATGAATGGTAGTAGGAAGCAATGTGTTACTGAGGCTATTTCCTTCTATTTTCCAATAGTGTTTTGAGTCCAAATTCTTTAATTCTTATTATGGGGAACTGTAAACTGAGACACAGTTTTTAGCCAATTGAAAATCTTTACTTGATAAAAGAGTATCAATCACATGATCATTTCATTAGATTCTGAAAAAGCATTTGACAAAATTCAGCATGCCTTCATGTTAAAAGTCTTGGAAAGATCAGGAATTCAAGGCCGATACTTAAACATAGTGAAAGCAATATACAGCAAACCAGTAGCCAACATCAAACTAAGTGGAGAGAAACTTGAAGCACTAAAATCAAGGACTAGACAAAGCTGCCCACTCTCTCCCTACCTATTCAATATAGTACTCAAAGTCCTAGCTAGAACAATTAGCCAGCAAAAGGAGGTCAAAGGAATATAAATTGGAATGAAAGAAGTCAAAATATCATTATTTGCAGATGATATGATAGAATACTTAAGTGACCACAAAAATTCCACCAGAGAACACTTACAGCTGATAAACAACTTTAGCAAAGTGGCCAGATATAAAATTAACTCAAGCAAATCAGTAACCTTCCTATACTCAAAGGATAAATGGGCTGAGAAAGAAATTAGGGAAATGACACTCTTCACAATAGTCACAGACAATATGAAATATCTTGGTGTGACTATAACCAGACAAGTGAAAGATCTGTACCACAAGAACTTCAAGTCTCTGAAGAAAGAAATTTAAGAAGACCTCAGAAGATGGAAAGATCTCCCATGTTCATGGGTTGGCGAAATTAATATAGTTAAAAATAGCCATCTTGCTGAAAGCAATCTACAAATTCAATACAACTCCCATCATAATTCCAATTCAATTTTTCATAGAGTTAGAAAGATTGAGCAATTCTCAAATACATTTGCAATAACAAAAAATCCAGGATAGCATAAAACTATTCTCAACAATAAAAGAACTTCTGGGGAAAACACCATCCCTGACCTTAAGCTGTACTACAGAGCAATTGTGATAAAAACTACATGGTATTGGTACAGTGACAGGCAGGTAGATCAATGGACTACAATTGAAGACCCAGAAATAAACCCACACACCTATAGTCACAAAAATTTACAAAGGAGCTAAAACTATCCAGTGGAAAAAAGACAACATTTTCCACAAATGGTACTGGTTCAACTGGAGGTCAACATGTAGAAGAATGCAAATTGATCTATCCTTTCTCCCTGTACAAAGATTAAGTGCAAGTGGATCAAAGACTTCCACATAAAACTAGATACACTGAAACTAATAGAAGAGAAAGTGGGGAAGAGCCTCAAACACATGGGCATAGGGCAAAATTTCCTGAGCAGAACACCAATGGCTTATGCTCTAAGATCAAGAATTGACAAATGGGACCTGATAAAATTACAAAGCTTCTGTAAGGCAAAGGACACTGTCAATAGGACAAAATGGCAACTAACAGATTGGGAAAAGATCTTTACCAATGTCACATCCTATAGAGGGCTAATATCTAATATATACATGGAATTCAAGAAGTTAGAATCCCCAGAACCAAATAACCCTATTAAAAATGGGGTACAGAGCTAAACAGAATTCTCAACTGAGGAATACGAAATGGCTGAGAAGCACCTAAAAAATGTTCAGCATCCTTAGTCATCAGGGAAATGCAAATCAAAACAACCTAGAGAATCTACCTCACACCAGTCAGAATGACTAAGATGAAAACTCAGGTGATAGCAGATGATGGTGAGGTTGTGGAGAAAGAAAAACACTCCTCCATTTTTGGTGGGATTGCAAGCTGGTACAACCACTAGGGAAGTCAGTCTGGCAGTTCTTCAGAAAATTAGACATAGTACTGCCTAAGGACCTAGCTATACCACTCTTTGTCATATACCCAGAAGATGCTCCAACATATAATAAGGACATATTCTCCACCATGTTCATAGCAGCCATATTTGTAATAGCCAGAAGCTGGAAACAACCTAGCTATCCCTCAACAGAGGAATTGATACAGAAAATGTGGTACATTTACACAATGGAATACTACTAAGCTATTAAAAACAATGACTTCTTAAAATTCGCAGGCAAATGGATGGAACTTGAGAATATCATGCTGAGTGAGGTGAGTTAGTCACAAAGGAACAAACACAGTATGTACTCACTAATAAATGGGTACTAGCCTAAACAATCAGAATACCCAATTTTTAATTTACAAACCATATGAAGCCTAATAAGAAGGAAGACCAAAATGTGGATGCTTCAGTGCTTTATTGAAAGGTGAATAAAATACTCACAGGAGGAAATATGGAGACACAATGTGGAGCAGAGACTGAAGGAAAGCCATCCAGAGACTGCCCCACCTGAGGATCCACCTATATACAGCCACCAAACCTGGAAGTTATTTTGGATGCAAGGAAGTGCTTGCTGACAGGAGCCCCCTGAGATGCTCTGCCAGAGCCTGACAAATACAGAAGCAGAAGTTCACAGCCAACAGTTGGACTGAAATTGAGGGTTTCTGATGGAGGGATTGGAGAAGGAACTAAAGGAGCTGAGGGGGTTTGTAGCCCCATGGAGGGAGCAACAGAGTCAACAGGCCAGATGCCCTGGAGTTCCCGAGGAATGGACCACCAACCAAAGAATACACATGGAGTGACCCATGTCGCTGGCCAAATATGTGGCAGAGGATGGCCTTGTTGGACATCAGTGGGAGGAAAGGCCCTTGGGCCTGAGGTGTTCGATGCCCCAGTGTAAGAGGATGCCATGGCAGGAGGACAGGAGTAGGTAGGTGGGTGGGGGAGCACCCTCATAGATGTAGGGGGAGGGGGAAGGGGATTGGGAGTTTCTGAAAGTGAGACCTGGAAAGGGGAAAACACTTGAAATGTAAATAAAGAAAATATCCAATAAAAATAAAAAAGAAAAGAAAATAAAAGAAAAGGAAGTCTTTACTCTAGCCAGCTAGGACTACACTTGAGTATTTGGGACCCAAGTGCAAACTGAGTGAAATTAAAGATTTTTGAAGGCAAAAACCATGTTCTGGCATTTCACTCAGCAGTTGCAAGAGGTTGTGTGTCTGGCTGGGGAGGGGAGAGCAGAGGACTTTGCACAGGCAAGCAGTTTAACAGAAGCTAAGATAAGTTGGTGGGAGAGTTCTGCACTAGCAAGAAATTTAACAAAAGCTTAGATAAAGTGGTTAGCTGGGGTTAGCATTATGCATAATCAGGTGGTTTAACAGAAGCTAAGCTGGTTGGCCACCATGACCACAGGTTTCTAGAATAGACTAATTTTTCCATGGAGCTTCCCATCTAGGAAATCACATTCTAGTCAACACTAAAATGGCCTCAGGAAAAAAAAAAGATAGAAGAAGCTCTGCACTGTCTTGCCCTGCTGCATCACGTAGTAAGTGGCAACCTAGGAGTAGTTTGAAATTAACTACAGTAAAAGTACACAATGGAAATTGGTTAATGCTGTAAATCAAGACTTTTGTTTTAGATAGTCACTTGTTCCTGAGGAATTAAGGAAAGACATACATATGTTTCATTTATGTCTATGTTTTAATGGTCTGCCATTTTATCCTAGCTTTGAGGGTGATGATGTCTCTGTTTTTGTTTAATTGTTCACTGGCCCATTAAATGTTTGTAAAGGAATGCCATTTACCTGTAGCATCTTGAAAATTATCACTCTGAAGTTAAAGAAGACAACATTAGCTACCAGTTTGGATGAAATGTAAGAATAGGAAGCATCAATTAATCCTGCATTTATTTACTGTTCACAAACCACAGCCAGTGGCAGAAAGTTCCTTCAGTGCTCATCAACCTGAAAGTCTTTGATGGTTTTTCTGGGCATTCTAGAGTAGTTTGATGAAGAAGCGTATTGGAATGCCATTGATCAGTGGCCATAGAATAACAAATGTTGTTTATTAGAATGGGCATGGAATGCAAAAATAATGAGGTCAGTTAAAAGAAGATGGCATCATATTGGTAGTAGCTAAGTTTCTCAGGAAAAGGTCAAAAACAAGAAAAAAAATCTTCACCAAGTGTTTGGTCTAGAGTCATTCACAAAACAGTAATTGAGAACCACGGAACAAGGGTTTAAAAACGTCTCCAAATTTCCTTAACCACTAAGAGCATTAAGGATAGAGTTTGTAGAAACCTAGCTAAAGCATACAATTGACATTTCTTTGCAGTTTATGAATTGAGAACTATCACTTCTGAAGCTACACAAGTGCCACACTAGGCACAGCAGACCAGCTAGTTCTGATGCAGTAGCTTGAGCAAGGAAATAACATTTTAAAAAAAATTGTGAACATGTTATTTCTGCTACTTTCCTTGTTAAGTGTTTAAATGGGAGCCTTTCCTTATCAGGCTGGGTAAATCTGGATGGCTTGGCATTTGGCAAATATTGCTCCTGATATCGGAGGAAGTCATGTTTGGTGATGTGGAAGTTCATTTCAGTTTAGTCTTTTGGGGCCTGGTACAGGAGGAATACAGTGCACCCTAATGATTTCCCTAGCAGTCTTGTCCTCCTGTGTGTGTGTGTGTGTGTGTGTGTGTGTGTGTGTGTGTGTGTGTGTGTAGATTTTTACCAATTACCAGGGATGGACTTATGGACTCCAGTATGTTCTGCAAGCAATCTTTCTGTCATTGAGCTATATAAGTCCAGCACCAACAATGTATTTTAACAACTGATTCAGTACCTCTCTTCCTCTAGGTAGAGTATGGCTATTGATTATTTTAGTTTGCCTTATGTCATTATGATGAACACCATGACGAAATGGAACTTGGGGGATCAGAAGGATTTATTTGGCTTAGACTTCTACTTCACAGTCTATCAGAAGTGAAAGTCAGGACAGGGACTCAAGGTAGGAACCTGGAAGCAGGAGCTAATATAGAGTTTATGGGAAAATACTGGTTAGGATTGCCTCCAGGCTTTGCTCAGCCTGTTATTTTCATATAATTCAGGACCTTCTCCCCTAGGGTTGGCACCACTACTAGACGCCTCCCAACCCCCCATGTTCTGGGCCTGCCTACATCATTAATCAAGAAAATGCCCTACCAACAATCAGATAGAGACATTTTCTCAATTGAAGGTTCCTTCTTTCTGAATGATAGCAGTGGATCAAGCTGAGATGAAAACTAATCAGCACATGGATGAGTTTTCATTATCTTCTTTACATTTTTCTGTATTTAAAAAAATATCCCAAATAAAATCCTCCCAATTATTGATTGTATAATCAAATTATATTGATCCAAAGGTGAGATTTTTAAGAAGATGATCTATATTATTCATTTGAATGTGGCACACCAGTGTGAGTGTATAATACATATATGTGTGGGGTGAAATGCAGTTACATGTACCTGTGTATATCTGAAGATGGTGTAGGGACCCTTCTCTATCATTCTTTGTCTACTACAGTGAGGCTCAATGTCTCACTGAAGTTGGAGCTGCTGGTTTCTTGTTTTCTCTGCTAGGCTGGAAGCCAGCAAGCTCCAGGGATCCTTCTGTCATCTGTCCTCCTGGGGCAGGATTGCAGGCAGCTGTGGAGCACCCAGATTCTTGTGTACAAGATTGGGCTAGAACCTACAGTCCTGGTGATGACTTGGCAAATGCTCTTAGCTGCTGAGCCATCTCTCTAGTCCCTAAAATGGCATATTTTGTTTAAATTGGAAAAAAAATGGAAAGGATGATAAAGCAAGTGAAGAGTATAAGATAAACAAGTTTTGGAAGAGTCATCTATTTGGATTTATAACAATAAGTGGTTAATATGTATTAGCCTATTATATTCCTCAGCAGTGAGGAAAAGCAGTATGCTTCAGTGAATTTCTATGCATTGCTTAGTGCTCTGTTTTCCCGTTATCTAGTGTTAATCTTTTGATGCCTTCGAGACATTTTACATATTTGTTTATTATAAGAAACTGATAGAACAATGCAAATGATTATTTCTTATGGACATTGGAATGAATCCTGTGCAGAGGAGGAACTTCCACCCCAAATAAAAGTACTTGGCTCCCACTTGCAAGTCTGCTTTAATATTCTGGGTGTCCCCTGAAAGCAAGCTCCACCAGTGTGTGCTGTGGGATGACAGAAAGGAAGGCACACAGAACATTTCACAAGAAGGCAGGCAAAGGATACAGTGATGTAAGTGGTTTGGGGAGTGGGGGGTTACCTAAATTCAATGAAGAGCAATAGCAAGCCACTTTCATTTGCTGGTTGGCTGATGTGACCTTTCTGATACTTCTGTGAGTGTTGCTTTCTTCTATTACTTTTTTTTTTCTAAATTGCTAAACTAAAATAGAAACAAATCTGTTAGACAGGAATCCAATCTTCCTTTCTTGCTCAGGGCCTTTTGAGTTTGAATATGATAGTTTGCAAATATTAATGAATGGACTTTCAATTATCTGTGCTGATCTAGAGGAGTGTCAGTGCAAGAAAGCACTGCTAAGAAGTCCAGGGTCTTCTCTCCTAGGAGGACAATTATGGATATGGATCTAGGAGGCCGGTACGAGCGATTTCCCGAAGGTCTGTCTATGGACCCTAAAGTCAGCCTGCTATGTACGGAAGGAAATCACATACTCAGGGCACTCCTCCACAAATTCTGTTTCTAATGTGAAAGAAAATCCTGGAAAGAAACTATGGGTGCTAGGGCTAATACTTCAAAACATGTGGAGAGTTAAGAATATTACAGCTCTGAGAGCCTAATTATAGTTTCTCCTGCTTACTTTAGCCACCCCCTATCTCCTCAAAAGTACTTCTTAGTCCACCTCTGTGTATCAGAAACCTGCTGATAAACAGATAAAAACCTTTGGAATGCATTAACTTAACAAAACCTTATTCTCTACCAATCAAAAGGCCAGACGGGCTATTAGCAAGCAACTGAGGCTTATCTGCCTGGTTCCAACCCACTTCATGAGCATGGAATCTAGGGGAAGGGAGAGTAGGGGGACTTGGCTCTACATTCTAGGCCTTTGGTCATTTAGATTTGGCTCCAAAATAAACTGTTTCTTATTCCATTTGAAAGCTGCTCTGTGTGTGTGTGTGTGTGTGTGTGTGTGTGTGTGTGTGTGTGTGTGTGTTCAAATAGTGTAGAGAGCAGTCATTTCAAAAAGATCTTTCTTTGATGACTACCTCCTAGTGTGTGTTGGGAGGGGTGGGGTGAGGTAGCTTTTAAAAACACTTTCTATTGTTTCAGCCAGAGATCAGATCTAACTAGAAAGGCAAACTGCATGCCTGTTGATAAAGAATGAAGGAAAGCCAGGTCTTTCAACCAGGCTATTACTAGTATCGTTAGTCTAGGAGTTAGAGAAAGACTTATGGAGAAAAACAAAGAAACAGAAACCAAAAACCATTGCTGTGTCTTCTCTCACACCTCTCTTGCAGTTTTGCTTCCTCAGTAATTATTTGGGACAAAGAAAGCATTAAGCAGTTAGCAGAAAAAGCAAGGAAATGTAGGCTTTGTATGGGGACCAAAAGAAAAGCATACAAAGCAATTGGCAGCCCATGCAGACAGTGAAGGGGCTGGAAAAAGGTCTGAGAGATCAGCTGGATGATGTGTGGGAGGCAGCCCTCAGGGAGCATGCAAAAGCAGAATCTTTAGTTATGACTCCATAGGAGATGAGACATATTGAAAACAAAGCCGTCTTTTATATATTTCATAAAACTGTTTCTTGGGGGGGCTATTCAGAACATACTGGTTTGAGTTACCTGATCTTTAAATCTACGCTGAGTATAAGGATTAGTTTTCTTTTCTTTCTCTCTGTCTTTTTTCTCTTTTTAAAGACTAAATTACAATCCACTCTACAGTATGGTTCTTTTCCTTTGGTCACTTTGATCTATTTTACTGGAAACCTGGTGGACTGGGCTCGAAGCATTTGACTCCTCACAGAGGCTTACCTGTCAAAATCGTAACAACACATGATACTTCTTTCCAGGCAGATTTGAGGCTGGATAGATTTATATACTATAGAGCGAAAAATCCACATTCTGTCAGTATCAGTGACCTCACTGAGGAAGGATGACCACAGCATGCAAGCGCAAGGCCAAATACTAGCTGGAGGCCTGGAAAAGAAGTCAAAGAAGAACCATATTGAAAATGCAATCCTTGTCAAAAACACTAAAATGCCTGGCAAACACTTGAACCAAGAAAGTGACATTTTGTCTATAGTCCTACCCATTAGGGGTCATCAACAGACTGCATTAAGAAAGGAAAAGGGTAAAAGTTTTGTCATTTCCTATCTAGATATTTACTGTAAATAGCAATCCTTTTAGAGTACTTTTCCCCCTGAAAACAGATGAATAGAAATTGAAATGCTGCTTTGAACACTGGTAAACTTCTTCAGGGCTGGAATACTCAGTTTCTGGTTCTCCAAGTATCTCAGGCTGTCTAACTTAGAATGATTGAACTAGAAAACAAAATTCACAGGATAAAAATGGATTTTCAAAACAGCCCTTTCTTTGCCAAAGGCAACTGGGATCATTGTAAGTGAGTCTATTAGCATTGTGGGCATGGTGTGGTGTCATTTAAAACAACACAATGCAGACAAAAGACCTGAAGTGTTAACAAGACCAGTTCTGTCCTCAGGTGTGTGAGTCACTGTGATGTCATACATGAAACTAACAACAGTAATGGCTGAAGTTTCTGGTTGTTTTTTATGCACTATCTTAATTAGCGTCCCCAAATAGATCAATGAAGTGGTAACTGTCTATTGTCTTATAGATAACTGAGAAACTGAGGCATATGGCAGTTGGCTGAAAGGCTTTTATGTTTGATGTACTTGTTTGTATCAGAAGGACGGAGAAAATCCCAAGTCTATGTCTGTGCACTGAGGTTTCCCTGAGTGATAAACGCTGAACGCTTTCTGAGATTTTATAATATTTTTTTAATACAACCTATGAATCCAATAAAACATTTCCTGCCTTCTCCTAAATTTACCCTAGGAAAATATCACCAGCTAGAATTTACTACTTGACTTGGAATTTATCAATTCTATTTGCACCCTCGACAGAAAATATATAGTTGCTTATGCAGCTTTCAAGATGTGTCTCCAAAGTAATGAAACTGATTTTCATTTGTGATCCATGAAACTCCCTCTTCTCATTTAACAGTTATACCTATAAGGATGAAGCATGAAATGATTCAGCATAAGATAAAAGTTATTAATGAGGAAGACACTAGACCTTCTTTAATTTTCAGTACAATGGCTCCTGATGGAGACTGTATGAACAAATACATTAACATCCCCCAATTACTCTTCTGTCAGGGTCTAAAAGCCTTCCAGCTTCAGGGCACTCTGGTGAAAGGATTCTTGTAATTAGACTGATGTTTCCCATCCTACTTGCTACTAGAATCTCCCCAGGACTGTTTAATATAGCATGCTAAGATGGTAGAAGCATTTAACAACTTATGTATACAGTGTAGTAGTCACTAGCCATACATAGCCATAGAGCACTTGAAATGTGATTAGTGCTACATAGAACAGAATACATTCACACCGAGACAAGCATAGAAACGACCACTGTGTAAGACAGAGCAGGATGGTTCAGGGAAACACATTGTGGTGTTAAGGGGTCAGAGTCACTAGCAAGATGTCATTTGAATCAGTATTCTTTATATTAGTCAAAGTTGACTGAATAACCTGTTTATTTAGATTCAAATTGCTTTTGTTTTTCAAGACCATAATTCTAGACAACCTGTGTTTCCAAACATAATACTGCATATAGAATATATCTAGTTATTTATACACAGTAAATTTTTTTAATTATAGAAAATGAGTGGTATTGTTACCAAGAGCCACGAGTATGTTGTACATTCTACACAGGCCTTAAATTGTATATAGCTTTAAGAAAGTGTCACACAGAAAACTTTGTGTT
>NC_045030.1:124970805-124978347 GCF_008632895.1 Mastomys coucha
ATTAGGGAGCAATTGTTCATTTTACAAAAGAATCCACCAAAGGGCTACTTTAAATAGCTACCTCTCTAAAAATGAATTCTAAATAAGATTCAATTAACAAAAATTCAATTTGCACACAACTCTTCAAGAACACATCTGTTTCCTAAAATCAGCTACACCTGTGGATCATTTGCAAAACCTCTGGAGGCCGAAACAGATTCTTCATAAAAGCTATGATGCTAGAATTCAAATCACTCTAAAAATCACCCTAGTCTCTATGCATTGTGTGTGTGTGTGTGTGTGTGTGTGTATATGTAGGAATACTACATACATAGTTTGTGCATGGAGGTCAGAAGTTGACATTGATTCCCTTCTAATATTCACCATATTTTATTTTATTTCTGAGACTGGGTTTTTCAAATAGCCTACACTTTAATGATTAGTTAAAAGTAGCAGGCCAGCAGGCCACAGAATTCTCCTGTCCCTGCCTCCCAAACATTGGGATTATGGACTACAATGTTCCATGTTTTATGTCATTGCTGCGAACCTGAACTCTGGTTCTCCAGCTTGGACCTCAAGCACTCTACTGACTCTGGTGTTTCCACAGTTTTGGAACAAATTTTTTTTTTTTGTCAAAAGAATCTATACTTTCGAAGAACTCTCTTTCCAGAGCAATTAACAGCAGCCTACAATGGTTAGGTTGTATTTGGAGTATGAAAGAATGCATTCAACCAAAGAGTCCCCTCAGCATCTCAATGAAAGTGGAAACAAGTAATAACAAGACTCTGCTGCGTGGTACGGCATGTAAGGGTCTTAGAAGGCAACATGCCACCCTAATAAGTCAAAAGTTGAGATGCCTCATAAATCAATAACTCTTTAGCTCATCAATGTTTAGGTCATTGGGCAACTTCTGTCCCCTAATTTGGAGAGGGAGAGAAACAGAAGAAGGGAAGTGTATATACCAAAAGAGAAACCAGTGCCCAGGTAGGAAAAATGGAGATTAAACTAGTGAAATACTGAAAGGCAAGTTTAATGTTGACAAGTTTAATTGGTAACAAAATTTCAGAAAGACCTGATCATAAAATATTTAATCAATGACAGAAAGCTGACCAGGAAATCCAGAAAAAAAATTGTAAACAGCATACTTGTAAAGAACATAGAAAGTTTTCAAGAGACATATAAAATATGTCACTAGGTGATAGAGAGATGGCTTAGTGATTAAGAGCAGTTGCTATTTTTGCAGAGGACCCAGGTTTAATTCCTAGCACCTACATGATGATTTACAACCATCTGTAACTCAAGGTCCAGAGGATTGTATTCTCTCTCTGGCTTCCCTATGTACCAAAAATGTAAGTGCTACATAGAAATATATGCAGGAGAAATACCATACACTTAAAAAAATACATCACTTCCACTTCTACCTACAAAATTAAAAAAAAAAAAAATACCACTGTAGGAAAGACAGTATCAGGAGTGTGAAGAGACAAGCCCTTTGTACCAGAAGGAAATATTTGAGTAAAGAAAATCTATATCTGATAAAGGGTTGCTATCCAAAATACATTTTTGAATAGCCTTAAAACTGAGCAATAAAGCCAGGTGTGGTGTCACAAGATTTAATCCCAGGAGTAGTGAGGCAGAAATGGGTGGATCTCTGAGTTAAGGTCAACCTAGCTTACAAAGTCAGTTCAAAGACAGTCAAGGCTATGAAACATCTTAGCAGATGTTTCTTAGTAGAAAGATCTTGTCTTTGAAACAAATAAAACAAATCAAAAACCGAAAATAACTGAACATTAAAAAATAAACACATCCTTTAAAAAATGGACATACCTATTAGAATGACTAATATTTAGGCACTGACAACACAAAATCCTGGTTGAAAATGAGCCAACAGGAATTCTCACTTACTGCTGGCAGAAATGTAAATAAGTACAATCACGTTGGAACACACTTTTGCTATTTCCTACAACTAAATGTACCCTTAGATCACAATACCACCATCCTGCTCCTTGCTTTTTATCCAAATTAATTGAAATCTTTTATCTACATAAAAATATGCCTGTGATTATTTATATTGGTTTCATTCATAGTAAGTTCAAAATAACTAAAGATGTTCTCCAGTATGTTCGAAGTATATGTACAAGATAGAACATATAGATAATAGTGTATTCTAAAAGGAAATTGTGCTATCAAGCCATGAGAAGATGCAGAAGAAAAATAAAAGCATATATTCAAGAGAAAGAAGTTAATCTGAAAGACAACTTAGTTTCATTATATGACATTCAGAAAAAAGACAAAATTACAGATGGTAAAAGATTAGTTGCTAGGGGTCAGGAAAAATAAAAAATAAATGAATAAATGGTGCATAAAGGAATTTTTATGGCAGGGAAGCTACCCTGTATGGTAAATATATATCAGTCTACATTTGTTGAAACCCATAGAATGTACAGTAAGAGCAAATCTTAATGAAAACCATGTACTTTTTGAGTCAACACAGTACCACTCTTGTTGTATATGGTCACAGTTGGGGATGTATGGGTAGATAGATAGATAGATAGATAGATAGATAGATAGATAGATAGATAGATAATATATAGGAATTAATTCTATTAATAGATAATATATAGGAATTAATTCTATTAATTCATTTCCTCCCTGTTGTTGTTTGATAGAAAATGCCTCTATAATTCATAATGTGTGGCACTATTGGGAGGTATGGCCTTGTTGGAGTAAGTATGTCACTGTGGGAGGCAGGCTTTGAGGTCTTCAGTGGTCAAACTAGGTCCCAGTGTAGTTCAGTTGCTCTCCCTGCTTCCTGCAGTTCCAGATGTAGAACTCCCAAATACCTCTCAGCGCTGTATCTGTCTGCAGGCCACCATATGTCCCATCATGATGATAATGGACAGACCCTCCAAACTGTAAGCCTGCCTCAGGTAAGTGTTTTCCTTTATAAGGGTTGCTGTGATGATATTGTCTCTTCACAGCAACTGAAGTCTTAACTATGGTACTCTCCTTTTCTTTCATAGGAGGAGTTGTACTCAGGGTCTTATATGGGCTCTGCAAGCACTCTAGCACTGAGCTATATACCCTCCAATAAATTTCTCTCTGAACCTAACATTGTTCTAAGTACCAAAAATAAAACTGATTTTTAGAAGTATTATAGAAGTTTGAATTAATATTATATTGATATATGATATATTTTCTTCTAAAACAAGCCCATTTATTAAGTTGCCTTGGTATACGGCTGACAAGCACCACCCTTTCTCTCAGTGTGTCCCATCTTGAAAAAAATAATTCCTGGCCCTACATCCATTATACTACAGCCTTTTTTGGGGGGCATATCTCATTAGCACTATAACAGTGGTTTTCAAACACCTTGTTAAAAATTTATAAACTTAGATCCTTCTCTTGGTCATCAGATTCAAGAGGTCTGAGGTAAGGTCTAGAAATCTGTACTTTTAACAAGCATCCCAATGGATTCACATGAGAATAGTGCATGAAACCAAACATTTTTGATTTAGGCAACCTTGAATTTCATGCAAAAGTAGTGTTTTTATTTATGTATTTGGATTAAGATTGTCTGTGCTTATTGAAAGCTTCATACTGAGTCCATCAAAAATTCTAAGTCATTCTGACAACCTCTCACTTTTATCTTGTTAATAATTTGGTTTCAGGATGGTTTTCATAAAATTAAATGTGTTCAGATCTGAGAATGTTCCATTACATTAGCAAGGAAAACACAATAAATTCTAAGAATAACAGTCTAAATATCTGGAATGTTTCTTTTTCTTTTGTAACAAAAATATATGCTGCATTTTCTGAGGTATGTTAATTCAGCCTCTCAGAATATTGATGAGATTTATACAGAATAATTGCAGAAAAGAGGAGAGTTATAAACGAAGGCAGAAAACGGCAGATCAAAATATTACTTCCTGTTCAAAAATAATTTTGCAAGTTATGTGTTTGTTTGGGAAATAAAAAGTATATGTCTCAGGAAACCAATTCCTTTAGTTCCCTCAAGCCTCTGACAGGATCTACGTACCTTATTTTTTTGCCACTGAACAGAAATGCAAAGCAATAACCTTTGGAGTACAAGCCTTTCATGATTTTGTTTACAAAAGCCTTTGTCTGTAGGTGTACCTGTTAAGTAGTACACACTGTATAAAGACATCTCTTATTCATGTCTACTTCTCTGGGTGGCCAAGCTGAAACAAAGATCACATTTCAAGCATGCAGTGCTAGCTATGACATGCTGAGAGCAGTGAACATTTTCATCATTTCTATCCTTTAAACTTAGTACAAACATGCAAAGACTATCGATCAAACACTTTTTATTCTGTTTCAAATGATATCTTTCTTTTGTAAATTGTTATTTTGACATCTTTACTATTCTTTTCTGTCCGGTAGAAAAATATAAAATATTTCCTCCAAATACTACATAATTGAACTCTGCTATACAATTGGAATTCAAAAGATAGATAAACCTAGTTAGTAACAGATGCTGCTGCAGTGATTGGAATTTGGCCAATGCAAAGCAACCTTGAACATGCTCACATGACCAAATGTGAGCTGTATAAAAATTCCATGCACCTTTCCTATCTAATTACTCTATTATGTTTCAAGTAATCACAATGCTGTGGATTTTATTTTGAGTGGGAGAGAAAATTGAATCTGCCTTGTTAGAGTAAATAAAGAAAGGAAACTAACAACATCCACACTAACTTGAAAAAAAAAAAAACTGTTGAAGTGTGAAGAATCTTTTTCTTCCTCAATGATAATTTTTTATATCTTCATCATTTCCTCATAAATAAACAGTTTGTGTTCTCTATAAATTAGCACAATATAATTGTATTCTCCAGTTGGATTTTGAAGTATATATTCTTGAAAGGAAAGATAATTGCATTATTGTAAAAAAAAAAACAATTATTCAACAGAGTGCAGTTGCTACTATGTGCTTTTGTTTGTGTTTGCATGAAGGAAGGAGAAAGGGTAACACTTGCAAGTAATTATTTTTTTTAAGATTGTGCCATATTTCATTATCAAAAAATTATCTAAAATTTTTCATCATGTTGCTATTTAGAATAGGAAAATTTGGAGCTTAAATGGTACCTAAGTTTTTGGTTTTTTTTTCCCTATTGGAAAAAGTACATCAGAAAATTGAGCTTATGAACGGCAGAAGCTTTTGAGACAGGAAAAGGTTTGCAACTATCAAATGAAAAACAAAACTAAAACAAAGGGTCCACACTAATAATAAATTTATTCTAGTTCTTTGTTTTATCACCTTAAAACAAATATAAATTTTATGTATTTTAAGAATTGGCAGTAGAAAGAATAGAAACAAAATATTATTGATGGTTGACCCATCTGAATTTAATTTAGTATTGTTGCTAAAAGGCAAAACCAACAACAGGTAAATAATCATGGTCTGTAACACCATGGGTTTCTTATCTTGTCGAGGAATTTTAATCCAGCAACATGAATAATAAGTCTAGGTATCACATTCAAATACCTTCTAGATCTATGTGGTCCAACTAGAGTGCAGACACATCCCGGCTTATAATAGGCTGTCTGCCATACAGGCATATCCTTAATACACATTTTGAATCCAAAGGTTGTTCTTAAGGCTAGTTGCTAGAAGGAAGGAGCCATGTTTGAAAGTGATGCCTAGTTGAAGGGCAGTTCAGTCAGTGGAGTTCAGTTGAGTCAATTCAATCAGGCAAGGCAGTTGAGTTTGGTTGAGTTCAGTTTGCAGGCAGTTTTACTGGAACAGCTTTACAGAAAGATTTCAGATGAAGACAGAACAAGCCAAATAATGAGAAGAAACCAGAAGATTTGAACTCATTCCCAAAATTAGTTTGAGTCCAAGCAGCACAAGTAAGAACCTGAGACATTCCAGTTTGAATCAATCAGCTTGGAGAAGAGTTTCAGCCAGAACAGTTGAATTGAACCAACCAGCCAGAGTTCAGAATGTATTAGAAGGGGTGAGCTTTTTGAGCAGTAAGCCTCTAAGATTATAATTACAACTTAGTTACTGGCAAATAAGTTACTTTTACATTATATAATGTTAAACTTTTTACCTTAATGACAAACTAATAAAAAATAAAAACCTCATACAAGACTTTAAAAGTGTTAATCCCGCTGGGTGAGAATAAGAACACTACCAGATTTATAAGTCAAATTTGAAATGAGCTTTATTAAATATTGGCCATGGATACTGGCCATGTCCATATCCAGGATACCCAGAGAATGGTGCCAAATTATATTAGTCAGGGATGCATCAAGACAAAACCCCCAAGGTTATATACTTCTAGTTGTCATCCAATTAGGAACAAGCATACAACTTGATGTGCTTCTCGCCTAAGCACACGTGCCTTCATATGACTAAGCGGACATCCTGTACAGTTGGGGCATTCAAGCTTGTTTACAGAAGCAAAAAAAAAAAAAATGTAGCTTGTTTTCTTACCTGAGCCCTCATCATTCCAGGAAATTATCTGTCTTTGGACAAGTGGAGCTTACAGGTTAGTGGGATTTTTGTTTTATAGATTTCTTAAGTACAGTAATTGAAGATTAAAGCATAATGTTAGCCATCACAGTCCCTGTTGAGTTGCATCATGAGTCAAATCCTTGAGTCTGTGGTGAGTATCTGTTTATATTGGGATCTAATAGCCATCAACTTAATGGCACCAAGATGGGAATTCATGCACCTTGCTAAGGCAGTAAGGATGCAAGGGTCAAAATTAATTTGCATAAACAGATATGCCCAAGGCTCAAATCAAAGTTACTCTGAGAATGCAAACTAATCATTTATTTCATCTCAGGTCCCCTTTTTGTCTGTAATTTTGTTTGTTGGTTTGTTTGTTTTTTAATACAACTAAATTATCCCTAATAATTTTTAAGTGGTTTTGTATAGAAATAATTTTCTCTTAAAGCCACATAATAATCTCCTTGTTTAATGTAAAGCATGTTAAATGCCTTATCATATTTAGAACTACTTCAGCTAATGAATCTACATGTTGATAAATATAGGTCTATTGTGTTTTAATAACTACCTTCCCTGGTATGTCAGTAGGTTCTGTAAGTAGTCATTTTGTCCCCTTGGTCAATGAATTTCCTATGGACATAGCATTCCAGCCTTTTGTTAAGGATAAGAGGTGACATACTCTCTTTGGTAACTACTTTCTGCTGAATTTAGGACAACATTATCAGAACCTGGAAGACTGGAATGCTAGCCAAAAGCCTAGTGGGGATTCTGGCAATGAGGCATTACTCAAAAGCACCTGGTTTGCTGACTCAGCTGAAGAGACAGAACAATCACATCAGCTGGACTGATTCAAATCAGCTTTCAGCAAGTCCAGGGTTTTCCAGTTTCATAGAGCTACCTTGGGCTAGCTTGGTGTAGATCACTTTCAGATCAGTGTATAGTCTGCAGCTGATTCCAGGATGGTGTCTGTCAGCCAAGTGGAAATTTGAAGAGGCAGATATGGATTAGAATAGAAGTTTATAGCCAGAACATGGAAACAACCCATATGTCCCTCAACAGAGGAGTGGATACAGAAATTGTGGTAT
>NC_045030.1:124979211-124980555 GCF_008632895.1 Mastomys coucha
TAAATAAAGAAAATATCTAAAATAAAAAAAAAAAAGAAGTTTAAATTTAGGAAATTAAATATAAACTTATATTTGGAATTTCCAGGCCCATAGTCCTTATAATTGGGGGAGTAGGGGGTTATAATGACTAGGGGAGAAAGAGAATACACACTCAGGAATAGGCTGGTGAGAAAACTTAGGGTATTGATTAGCACGACAGTAGTACTTATTTGGAGTCCATTTGACCTGTGAGAGATAGATTTAAGATGTGACTCCTCAAGGCTCACATGAATTTTTACATTTACAAAAAGATAGAAGTTATAGGTGGATAAGTTATAGCAGTTAGTATACACCAAATTGACTCTGTATTGATTAAAATTCTAGAGACTTACCAGCTGTCCGGACAATTATCCTTGTAGGCACCCTTGATCTCAGTGGCTTCATTGTGGGGCAGAGGTCATAGGTCTTCGGCTATTACATAGAACAGCATTAAATGTTCAGTTGTTGCACAGAAAGCATAGACCTTCAGCTGATAGACTCAGAAGGTATGAGTGATTTGTCTGTGGATGAGGAAACGTGGAGAGCTGGCAGAGTAAGGCAGTCAACCCAACAGTATCCTCAGTGTGTTCAGGACCCTGGCACCAATTGAAACATGAGACAGGTTTCCCTGCAGAGCCATGAAAACTTTTGAAGGCTATCTATTAAGTATATCTGTTTTTAGTTACTTGATTTAGTCTTAAACTTAAAAACATATACAGAAGGCTCTAAATGAAGCCTATTTCTGTAAATAAGTTACATTTGTACTTAGTATGACCATGAGCATAATTCTGAGCACATTAAAGAATTTGATCATCTATAAGGTAAATATTAATTTGCATGCCTTTATTTTTCACATTTACAATAAGTTAGTAGCTTTTATAAAATTAGGATTCATATTTTTATTCCCACTAGGTTTAGCTCTAAGAAATAACAATGTTTGAATTGAAGCTTTCTTAGTATCAAAATAAAACTTTAAATTATAAATACAGTTTATTGTGGGCCTCTGTATCTGAGGCTATTTTCAGAGATCTCTTGCTGGGATAGGTGGGAGGGTTCAAGCAAAGGAGCAAGGGCATGTGCGGGGGCGGGGGGGGGACCTCCACAGCTGCTGTCACTGCTATAGCTCTGAGAAGCCACACTAGCTGTGCTGCACTGAGTCAACCTGGTCTGAGTTGTGGAAGGCTGGCTAGCCATCAAGGGGAGTGCAGAGGAGCTTCCGGAGAGCATGTCTGTGTTACAGCTCTTTTGAAAGACACTCACATGGTGGAGCATGTGTCCTTCTTACATGTTGCAGTATCTTTTGGGTATATGCCCAGTAGTGGTATG
>NC_045030.1:124981923-124997090 GCF_008632895.1 Mastomys coucha
AAAGACACTCACAGATGCCAGAGTAATTCTCACACCTTTATTCCTTCTGGATAGGATCATATATATATAGTTTTGGGGTGGGTTGGGGTCTGACAGCAGGTGCTTCCAATTGGCTTGATCTGAGATGTTAGGGATGCCTCATCTAAATGTGGAAGGGATTGGGGCGTTGCCCCTAAATGACTGATAGCCACATATCTCTCTACAGTGGTCTGTGGCTAGGTGACAGGGACCTGGTGCCAAGAGCAGACAAAGTTCCACCGGTCCCTTCAGGGTCTCAGGGGCCTCTAGCCTTTGCTCGACCTTACCAGGCTTCCTCTCAGAGTCTACCACCCTTCTCCACAGTCCATAGGAAAACCGGCCACTTTATATTCCAGGCTCCATTACAGCCTTACACCATTACAGAATATCCGTTTCTTGTATGACTTGGTTTATCAAAATAGCTAAAGCTTAACAAAGTTAGCCAAGGCAAGGAGGTTAGATTTATGTTAAGTCAGTCTCTATGAGCTTGAAGAGACCTTTGGTAAGAAGAGATTCTATAGGCTCCTTGCCAAACTGCTTAGTTCATTGTCAGGCTGCATCATAAGAATATCCTA
This sequence comes from Mastomys coucha, assembly GCF_008632895.1. Classification (NCBI taxonomy): domain Eukaryota; kingdom Metazoa; phylum Chordata; class Mammalia; order Rodentia; family Muridae; genus Mastomys; species Mastomys coucha. Next base: position 124,982,517 of record NC_045030.1, read on the forward strand.
GTTTCTGGTATTAATTGTTTGGTGCTCATATTTGTGCCCCTAACTATTTAAGATTACATAATAGTAAGACATCATGATATAAAATACTTTATAAAAATAATATAACCTTACAAATTTAAACATTTTAAAGTTGTTTCTCTAAAAAAATATTCAAGTTTCTTTCATTTAAACTTTTTTTAAAACTCCAAAACTTGCTGTTTTAAAAAGTTGAAATATCTCAACTATGGGCTCCATATATATATATATATATATATAAAACATTAAAGACTTTTTTTTCTTCAAGAGGGAAGAAACAGCACAACCATAATCTGAATGAGGCACAAGAAAACTCCCAACAGTGCAAACTGCACAGTGCTCAATAGCCAGGATTTACTCATGAGCCTCTGGACTCCATCACAGGGTCAGGTCACCTCTCTGGAGCCACCTTCAGGAGCATATATAACTTATCTTCTAGGCTCCAGCCAGTTTCATTTCATTGCAGCTATTGTTCCTGGTGGCCATGACATGGCACCAAGCTCTCCAAAATTGCTAGGGTCCCCCATTGCAACTGGACTGCATTTTCACCAAGAGCCTCTCTTGGGATCTCTTTAGGAACTCTGGTCCTTCTATAAAGTGCCAAACCTCAGGGGCTCTCCATGTCCCCTTTGTGCTTTCAGAACCAATACTGTCTGGGTGACTCTTTTGTTGTAAAGTTTTGGTGTCAGCATAAGGTTTATTATTTTTTTATATGTGGACATATGGAAGTGAAGTTTTAATACCTTATTTAAAAAGCACTGTTTTTAAGTCCTTTCTTTGATAAACCTTGTTTTTATGACTTTGTTTTCAGGATAAGAATTACCATACAAAAATTCACCCTAATCCAAAATAATTTGTAAACCTATTCTTGCCTCCTTTTTTGGTTTATTCCATGTGGTCGCCTTTAATAAAGATGGCTTTAATAAAGTGAAGTCACATAGCACTTTTTCTCTCTAACCTTAGTAAAGATGGCGGTGGCCACATGTTTGCCTCCATCCAATGTGGTTCTTCAGCTAAGATAGTGGTAAGCCACATCCTGTTTTCATCCCTATAAGATCATCAGGCAAGATAGCATCATGCCACATGGTTCCTTTAGGGTTACCTATTTGTGGAATTTTAACTATCAATCTCCTTCGTTATGAGTTTTAATTTAACTTTTTGTTATAGATTTTACAGATTTTAAACAAAACTCAATAACTTACAAATCTTGAGATATTGAAAATCCACATAATATTTGTAGAAATTTTGAGATAAGATTTATATCTTAGCAAAAGTTTTAAGCAGTTAAATGAAAAAAAATTGCTTTGCTCTCTTTTCCCTGACACAGATTTGGGTGACTTTACTGTCACAAGACAGAGAAAAAACTTTTAGGTCTAGAGAAGGGAGAGCCATAAGCTAAGTTCAAAGCCAGCTTTTCAATAAAGTAAAACAGTATAAAATAGCTTTAATATTACCCACAACCCAAATACATTTGAATCCTTGCTAAATTGAAATCAGTGACGCAAAGTATAGAGATAAGGAATATTGAGTGTTGGCCATCCAAATAGCCATGGCCTGGGGAATCAGTAGTGGCTAGTGGTTGACATAAAAAACAAAAACAAAAACGAACAAAAAAACCCCAAATCCTATAAACACAGAACATAGAAAGTATAAGAGATGGAGACTGTAAAAATGAAATCAAATACAAGAGAAACAAGACACCAAAACAGACCAAGAACCTCATGTGGGTAGTATAATGTTTTCCATTTTGCCTTGGGCAAGAGAGTATGGGGTCCTCTTGGACTTCTTCTTGTTCCAGATCGTGATCCCAACAAAACCAAAAATGCTTGCTTCTTTTCTCAGTACAGAAGTTCTCTCTGGTAATCTGAAAAAACAAAAGCATGCCTTAGAACGTTCAAAAATCTTAACTTGTGTATTGGTCCTTTACTTCTGGAGTATTGTAGTGTAAGGAGCAAGCCCTTAGCAGGACCTGCTCCATCTTGTAACAGGACATGCTTTGAAGTTGTTTTGAAGTGAGTTGTTTTGAAGTAATGCTTATCAGCAAGAACATATGTGAGATGTTTTGCTAAAGCTTGGAAAATATTTTGAAATATTGGAAGTAAATACTCTGCTTGTGACAGTAGTATAGGTCTGGTTTTATAATTTAGGTGGACTGGGGGAACCCAGAAAATATTAATACCACTGGAGCCTATTCCATAAGCTTTTAGCCAATTTGGAGCAAGCTTTATTAAATATTGGCTAAGACTGTAAACACTGTCCAGATCCACACATGGGATTCCCAGAGTATGGTACCAAATTACTCTAGTCAGGGACTTATAAAGGCAAACCCCACAAAGCTACATACTTCCAGCCTTTTGTCCAATCAGAGGCAAGCATACATCCTCACGTATTTCCTGCTTATTTCCCTTCTGTCAACATGAGATCAAGCACATCTGTACAGTTGATGTAACCAAGATTCATTTACCGAAGCAAAACTACATTGTTATCTTACATGAACAACAGTGTTCAGCATTCTAGGATGTTATCTGTCTTCTCCAAGTGGGGCTTACAGGTGAGAGGCATTTTATATATATAATATGTATATATTATACATATTACATATAGTATATATTGTATATATTATATATTTTATATACATTATATAGTATAATATATATATATATATATATATATATATATATATATCTTAAGCACTGTAGTTTAAACTTAAAACATAGGGTTAGCCATCTCAAAATACACTTGATTGTTACATTTATTTAGTGTGGGTGGGACATGGAGGGGGAGGGAGAAAGAGAGAGAGAAAGAGAGAGAGAGGAAGGGAAGGAGGAACAAAATGAGGGAAAGAGAAATGCAGGGGAAAATGATGAGAGAAAGAGCATAGATAGAGAAAGAAAGGAAACAATTCCACAGGTTGAGTGTGGAAGTCTATTCTCTTCCAGTTTTGAGATTGAAACATTCCATCCTTCAGAGAAGCTTCTTATGCCAGGAGGTAAAAAATCAAAATAGTTTCAGAAGGTCCCTGAAACTGACCAAGTTTGCTAAACTCCTACGTCTCAAGAATGAACAATAAAGATTTTAGAAAGTCATAATCAAAATGAGAAGCTACAAAGTAGACTGCTACTAGACTAGCTACCTGGAAAGAAACAGACAACAGCAGAGCTGTGTGGAAGAAGATAATACCAACTGAGTCCATTGGAAGGGTTTTATTTTTGTGTGTTTGTTTTTTTGAAAGGTATAGAGTATGCTTCAGGTTTCCTGCTTTTGTGAGCTGTGAACAATTCGTGCTTTGGTGATGTAGCTGTCTTTGATTAATTTCTGTTCCTGTAAGTAACCCCCATCCATACTCTTATAAGGAATCCGAATAAAATCATTGGTTCAGCAAGTTGTACTTTGGTGATCTTTGTACTTTGTTTTATTGTGGGTTCCCTCTCTATTTGGGGTAAGAAGATATGTATGTAGCTTCTCCCTAGGAAATATTTCACAATAATGTCAGAGTACAATTTGCAGGAGTTGTTCTCTCCTTACAGAAAAATAGTTCATGGGATCACACTCAGGTTAGCATCAGGATTGTATATAGTTTTTAAAAAAGTCTCATAGTTTCGATTTTATAATAAAGACTTGGGAGCCAGATGCAAGAGTGAGAGCCTGAACTGATCTTCCTCCATAACTGATGTCCCAAAAGGAAGTTCTCCCCCCTGCCATCTCAAAAACCCTTCAAACTCAGTGTCCCTCCCTTCTACTTCCTGTGTGTCTATCTATCCTCCTGACTCCCTACAAATCTCTTTTTTTCAGATGTTCACTTTCTTTCAACTGTTTGCTTGCTTTATTGACTTTGTTTAATCCTGTTTACAACAAACAGAAAGCTCTTGTATTAAAGGTGTGTGCCAATGCTGAGCCACACCACAATAAGAAAGTTTGTTTTTTTTTTTTTCTTCAGTGAATAACAATCTCAGGGTTCACAGTCAGATGAAATACCTTGTAACACTTAGAGGAAAGTGCCTTTCATGTTGGCCCAGAATACTTTTTCAATTAAACATTATATCAGTCAACTTGAACTATAAAGCATTGTTCTTCAAAATATCAGTTATCAAGTACCAATTGAGGCCATTCTGTATGCCAAAAACTATATATTTTGCACCACTATACATATTCTCCTGGGCAATGCAGTCAGGGGCTAATTGTTGGTAGACTTCATTTATTTCTCTTATTAGTCTTGCCCTAGCAAGCATTTGACTTTAGAGAACCAACACACCAACAACCTTCAAAAAATGTATTCTATAGTTCATGACAGCAATTGCTATCAAGATTGGCAAGAAGCAGAAATGATAGGCTCTGAGGGGCCCCACATATTTTTCATAAAAATCTACTCCTTTGCCTCTTTTACACATTAGAAATTTAATTCATGATTTATAAAAAATATTTCTGTGGATATCTTTTTGAAAAAAACACTAGTCTGAACCAGTGACTTTTAAACGTTTTATTATCTGTCCATTATAACTGAACTTTCTGTCATAAGTGATCATTTAGAAAGTCCACTATGTGAGTATAGAAAAATGTTTTCTAATTTTTACATACACAGTTATTTTGGTGGTTAGTGCTATGGTTTCATTTTGTGTCCACCAAAGGCTTGTGTCTAAAAGGTTTGAACTCTAGCATGTAGTGCTGTTAAAAAGTGGTAAAAGCTTTTGCAAGTGGAAACTAATTGGAGATCTTCAGTCAAATGTGGATTTGCCTGTGAAGTGGATATGGGGACTCTGCATCCTCTTGGTTTCTGTGATTCTTGACCAGGATAAAATGAATAGCATTCTCTTTTAAGTATTCCTTACCATACTGTGCTTTTTTTTTTGTCACAGGTTAAAAGACAAGGCAACTAAGTTTAATGAAGGGATAACCCTAAAACTGGAACCCAACATAAGCCTTTCTTTCTTATATGTTGATCATGTCAGGTATTGGCTACTAAAATGATCAAAGAATGACTAACAAGGGTTTTGTGTACTAAGTTGGCTAGGCCATTATGCCATATTCTTTAATAAACACTAATATTTTATATATGTGGTTATCATGAACAACTGGTTGAGTTTAGCTAAAGGAAATGACCCCACTAATGTATTTGGTTCAGATCTAGTCTTAATCCATTAAAAAATTTAAAATAATGAGTTTCAAAAGAAGAAATTCTACCTAAAAATTACAGAATTAACTCTAGCAAGAGTTTTAAGTCTCCAGTGCCCCATAGATTTCAGATTTATTAGCTTCATAAGAGTATTAGCCAAATATTTAAAGATTATTTCTTTGCTCTCTCTACATATATTTATATATGAACACACACACATACACAGAAATATATACAGTTCACCTTCCATATTGGCTGGTTGCACACTGTTCATTCAACCAACAACTAATAGAAATATGTAAAAGAATATGTTGATTTGGAAAATGTACAGACTCTTAGGAACTTGTACTTTCCTTCTTTTCATCACTGTAGAGAAGGCAATAGCTATTTCCATACATCTTATATGACATTAAGCATTACATGTCATCTATAAATAACTTACAGTATACAATAAGACATGTTTAGGTGCCAGAAAAATGCTATGCCATTTTTCTATAAGAACTTGAGCATCAGCAAATTTTCATGCCTGTTGGGTATCATTGGCTTATAGTAATCAAATAATTATATTTTTATAATTATTCTTTCCCGTTGTGATGATATTTAAAGCTTTCCATTTTAACATTCGTTAGCTAATTCATAAAAAAACAAAAATATTTATAGAGCAGGATATTGTGTTTTAATCCATATATACTGTATCTAGCTAAAATTAGGGTATAAATGCTTATCTCTTTAAAAATCTACTGCTTTTTTATGAAAACATTCTAACCATTTTCTTCTCTTTTATTGAAATGTGTAACATATTTTGTTATTCACAGTCACCCTACTGTGTAGGAACACAGTATAACTCTTGTTTCTACAAAAAGTGTAACTCAGTACCCACCAATCAAATGTTCTGTTCCCCATTCTTACCGCCCTTTACTTTTCTAGCACTCTTGTCAAAGCTTTGTACTTGTAAGCACTATTATATAAAATGTAAGGGTTTTGTAAATAACAATGTAAAATTGTTGCACTATATAATATTAATTCCAAATAAATGTTAAGAGACAGTAGGAGTAGTTGTTCTTAAATTTTCTATTTTATACATTGCTTTATTAGGTACTTGTGATAGCTTGAACTTATACATAAAATTTTGGAAAACAGTTTTAAAGTATAATTTCCATGCACAAAATATGTGTATTGTAAATGTTGAATAATTTTAAGTAAATATATAGAATTTTACCTCACCACAATGCAGTTTTAGAGCATTTTATTCTTTCCTCAAAGTTTATTAATGTCAACTTGCAGGCACTACCAGCTCTTCTCACATAGATAATCACTGGTCTAAGTTTTGTCTCTATCACAAATAAGTTTGATTTTAATTCTGTCTACATCAAATTGAGATGATACTGAGAAAGAAATCTAGAATTTTTCTCATACTTACCCTTTTTATTGACTCATTTATTCAACAAATATATACTGAGCATCCACTACATAGCTTATGCAGTGCTAGAGAAATTTTGTATTGTTGTAATATAAATGTTAAAAAATGTCATCATGAATCAAAGTGCAATAGAAAGTTCCAGAGAAACACAGAGGGGCTATCTGAAATTGATCTTTAGATATTAGTCAAATACTCTGTATAGTAGTAGAATATTATATCAATTACACTTAAACTGACAACTTTATGGAAGGTATTAAAATAATTTCTTTAATTTTTACTTTATAAAACAAAACCCAATATGCAACCACATTATTTAAATCTCTGTAGGTTTTCAATTTTCTTGAAAACTTTTGGCATCATTTGATCAATTACCATTAATTATACTTCTTAGTCTTATTAGTCATGTTTTACATCATTCAATCATTGATTCATTCAATACAAAATCTTTTGTCTTTCTTGTGTCTATGTGCTTTTCTGGGTGTGAGAAATTAGTACTCAACACAAGTAAATAATGCCAGTTACAGTAAATTTTGTAATATGTAGTGGAAGAGACAGGAAATAAGTAATTGAAAGAATTTATAATGCAAGAAGGAAAATGAAGCAGAATGAATAGGTTGTATTGTAAGTTGAGAAGGGTTTTATTTAGGGAAGTCATGGAAGTTACTTCTGAGCGAGCAAAATTTGAAGAAAATAAAATCAGTAAGTATCATACACTGTGTCTAGAGGTAGAAACTGTGTCTAGAGGTAGAAACTGTGTCTAGAGGTAGAAACTCTGAAGCAAGAAACCATTTTATCAGCTTGATGATGTTACTGGAAGGTAAGATCTGAAAGGAAGCCAGGACCAGAACATGTAGACTATATCTTGATATTTTATTATAATTAACTAGAAAACCACTGAAATATTTGCAGTAGAAGATTAGAGTGGTCTAATATATATTTAAAAGCTTTACTCTGACTATTATTTATAGAGTGAATAGTTCGGGCCTTGGTGGGACATGAGTGGGAGCCCAAAGACTAAAAGAAAATAATGAGGCTTAGGTGATAATGATGGAAGTGGTTGGAAATGAATGAATTCTGGATAAACTATATTTTGAATATTGACCCAATGGACTAGATTAGTAGAATGAGAGTGTCTTTATTTTAATTAAAGCATTATTATAGAGAACTTGCAAAAAGAAAATACTCACCAAAATTAAGTATACTAAAAATATCTCAATGAACTTCAATACAGGCACAATAGACATTTTATTGCTGTGGCCCTTCACCGTGGATTTTATACTTTCACTATTGAGTGTATTTTTATGCATTTATCTACTACTAAGACCCCAAAATGCATGTTAGTTTTAGAACTAGAATAACAATTAATTTTACATCTTCTTTACTGACGCAGGTGTCTATTACCGGAATTTAGTCTTTCCTCTGCAGCTTTCTCTTGTTCTTCTTTCTACATGTTATATTATATTCATGTTTATACACACACACACACACACACACACACACACATATGATTAGAATCTGCATGAGGGGCCCATACATTTTTCTTTTTGACATTATGTGACCTCTCTCAATACTATACATTCAAAATCCACACATTTTCCTACAAATTATGTAAAAGTCAAATATTCATTCATAATTTTGCCCTAAGAAACAAGAATCATAAAATTGTCATTAACTGATATGGGCTGTCTGTGAGCCAAGCTTGCTAAGGAATCTTAAGAATCAAATGTTTCGTTAGGGAAATGTTCAATTTGTCTGTTAGATATCCAGGTTTAAAGAACAGTAGACTAAGTCTGAAGTTCATGGTAAAGGTCAAGTCTAGAGATTTAATGTAAAAACTTTCCAACATAGAAATATCAGTATTGGGGGTGTTTCTTAGGTTTTTTGGTGGTGGCATGGTCTCTTTTTGTAGCCCTGAATATACCAGAACTCACTATGTACACCATGCTGGCCTCAAACTCAAGATGTGTCTGCCTCTGCCACCCTGGTGCTGAGATTAAAAGCATATGCTATCATGCATGGTAAGAAACAATATTTTAATACCTTAATCCTTATTGAAATCATCCAGAAGAGGAGTATAAAGGAAGGAGTGAGGAGATCAGAGGGGAAGGATGCAGAGGGGAGAAGACAAGAGATCTTGGGATTTAGATTTGGATAAACATAACGTTAAAATGTCCAGAGATGAGAATAATATTAAGAAAGAGGAGTTTAAAGGGACAGCCAGAAAGATTGGAAGAGAATTAGATTAATGAAACCTAAGAAGAAAGTAAATCTAAGGATTGGAGAGATTGCTCAGAGGTTAAAGGCCTTGCTGTTCTTGCAGAGGACCTAAGCTCAATTCTGAGGCACCCATGTCTGGCCACTAACAACCACCTGTAATTCTAACTGCACAGAATTTTATGCGCTTATACCCTCTGTAGACACCTGAGCATGTGGATGTGCATGCCCATGTGCGCGCACGCGCGCGCGCACACACACACACACACACACACACACACACATACACATACACATACACAAACACACACATTATACACACATACCTAAAAATAAATCTTAAAAAAAATAATGAAAGTAGGGCTGGAGAGATGGTTCAGCTGTTAAGAGTACTGACTGCTCTTCCAGAGGTCCTGAGTTCAATTCCCAGAAATGACATGGTGGTTCACAGCCATCAGTAATGGGATCATTTGCCCTCTTTCTGGTGTGTCTGAAGACAGCAACAGTGTACTTGCATACATTAAATGAATAAATAAATACATATTTAAAAAAATGAAAGTAAAACTCTATATGTGGCCATTGGTAAAGCAAAGAGAGTGAGTAAAAGTATGTAAAACTTGCTGATACTTTTAAAACTTAATTTTTCCAGGATTTTTCAGCTTGTGTGAGAAAGTTAGATTAGCATATCTGTGAAAAGGCAAAATTATAATGAACTTAGCTAGTAAATGAAATTGGCTTTTATTTGTGATTGAAGAATCAGTCAAAATTTATCCTACAAAAAACAATGGCCATTCTTTCTAATAAGCTGTAGAGAGAAGATTGGCTTTATAGATGGGAAAGGGTTGAAGAAAGCAAAAAAAGAAGAAACAAACATTGGCCATCTCAAAGTCCTCTTTTTATTGGGCAAACAGAGGGAGCACTGTTAATATGCTAATTTGGGTTGATTTGAATCACTTTTTAAAAGGAAAAATGACTCATTTTGAAGTGCAGTTTAATTATATGTCACTTAGCAGAGAATCCATTTGCTTTGGTCTAGTCTGATGTGCTAGAGAAAGACTGTTGTCAAAAAGTATTTTCAAAAATAAGCTTGTATGAGTTTTGTTGAATATATTAGTACATGCATTATTAGCTCTATATTTGTTTCTACTGATGCTGGACTTCAAGGATGGCTAGTTAAATGCAACAAACATGAATACCAAGGGTCCTAGTGTGTGTATGTGTGTGTGTGTGTGTGTGTGTGTGTGTGTGTGTGTGAATGTGTATATGCATGCGCATGTGTACATGTGTGCCCTCTTTGGAAATAATTCCTTTATTAGTAACTTATGGTCATTGCCCCTTATTTCTTTTTGTAGCAGATGGAGACTACTAATTGATCCATAACTGGTCAAATGCAGAGAATAAGTGCTCATGGCATACACAACTCCAACTTGTACATGTACAACATAACCCCTACATCTAAGGCTTAGGGAGCATTGTGTGACATGGGGTGGAATAATTAATTGTTAAAAGCCAAAAGATCAGGGTACTTCTTGGAAGATGGTGTCTTCTAAACATGACAGGGAAGCAGCAGCATTGAAATATCAACAGTAAGGTTGCCTAAATAAAATGTATATAATGACAGCACCAATCAACCTTCCATCTTGAATGTGAAGAGTTTCCCAAAACTCCATTTCCTAAATGAATGCTATGGGAAATTAATAATTGCTGAGAGAAGGAAAATCAGTCTTCTTTAGGAAGGTTATCTAATTTTGATTGGTCAACTGCAAACCACATATACATACGACCAATGTTAAATGAACTCAATAGGCTACATATATAAAAATATAAATGTAATAATAGAAAAAGAAGAGATCATGAATTTGAAGAGAAGGTAGTATATAGGAGGAGGTAGAAGGGAGGAAAAAAGCAGTAGAAATGACATAAATATAGTACTTATATATGAAATTACAAAAATAAAACATTTAAACACATATACAATCTCTGATGAAGTATCCTTATTCTTTTCTTCAAATAGATTTCTATTTGGTTATGATTATTCTTTTGATTATTTGACATTCCTAGATATGTTAGTCCTAGCAGTGTACACAGCTGGAATTGTTTTTAGAAAATTCCTTAGCAAATAGCTTCCAGTTCATCCCATCCCTTGAGTTCCTCAGAATATGTTTAACATGTGTATTTCTTGATTTTCCTGGTTATGTAAATCTGTATTATATTTTCTGCTAGAGTATGTGGAATATAACACAGAAAATTATTGTAAGAAAATGGGACAGAGAAATTAATTTTTCCTAAAGAGTAATTGGGGATACTGCAGACTTATGTGATTTTACTAAGTGATGGACATATCAAGAAATGGATGGTGCAGACTATGTGAAAATAAGTGTGGAATGATAGTATCAAATTTAAGGATTAGCAAAGAGGAACTGAGTATATAACACAGTGGTAGAAAATTTCCCTAGTATACTCTAGATCCATGGTTCAAGTCTCAGCATTGTAAATAGACACAAAATAAATAAAAGCTGTTAATCAATATATCATCATCTTAGAGCACAAAAAGTTGACAAGGCTGAAGTGAATTTAGTAATAAACAAGCAAAAAAACAGCTAGTTAGACTGTTGTTTATTGCATTATGCAAAAAAATTCCATTTTTATTTTAAAGCTTTATATGTTTATCTATCTGCCTATTTGTCTGTCTGTCTATCTATCTATCCATCCATCAATTTTACATGTGAAGGTTTTTGACATGAATGATTAAATTATTAAATACCTGTCTGAGAAAATTAAAAAAAAAGCTCATTACTATGCTCATAATCAATCAATAGGGTGGGAGATGAGAAATAGTGGAGCCATAAAATGTTAGGTGAAATCAGGGGTGAAATCTACCCACGTAGAGGGAAAGGGGAATATAATTTGTTAATTCATTAAATACAATATTAACAAACAAAAACTATGCTCCGGGTATTTATATAGAACTGAGAATAAAACTATGAGAACAGGGTCTCTTAATATTAATCTGAAGCTGTGTTACAATCTTAGAAGGAGACAAACTTCAAACAAACATATTACCTAATTAATGAACTACAGCATGGTAAGTGTTTGGGAAGGAATGACTCATTGTATTAAAAATTGATTTTAGGGATGGGGAAGTGGTATTCAAAGAAAAATTCACATGAAAGTAATTTTTGAGATTTGAAGGATGAGTAGAAGTTAATTAAGCAAACATGAAGTGGGTTAAACTGGAGAGTTCCAGAGATAGAAAAGTTTCTGCAAAATCCCAAAGAGAAGAAGAAATATATAATCTACTAGAAATGAAATCAGGCAAGTGTGATCATAACACAGAGATGTGTACTTTTGAAGAAATATTGGGGATTGTATGAAGAGAAAAATATTTACTATAAGAGATCTAGCAATGATGGATGAAAGAAAACTACTATCCTTTCATATGAATATCAGAACTTGCAGCAGAAGAGATTATCAGTTTTCTGTCAACATGTGATTTATAAAGTTATAGATATAATTCTCACATAAATGTGAGGATATTTCAGAAATTTTCTTCATTCAACAAGGGAATAAACAAAGCAGAAAAGCAACTTCAAAGGCAAATTAAGGGAATGATGTTGTTACAGTACAGGAGGAGAGGCATACTGAAATAATTTTGTTGGATTAGATACAGAATAGGTGACTATCCTATAGGTTTAAAAAATACATGTAATTATAGGAAGTTATCTTTTATACTATGTCAAAATCATTTGTTTATCGATTAGAACAAATATTATCAAGTGTTAGTGTAGCATTTTAGGTTCTGGGATATAAACAATGACTAATAACATCAAACAAATGATCTTCTACTGAAACATTAAATAATCCTTGAGTGATATGTTTTCTGTTTCTGTTTCAAAACACTGACCAAAAGCAACTTGGGCAGCAAAGGGATTTATTTCAGCTTACACTTTATAGTTCATCACTAGGTAGAGAACAAGGCAGGCACTTGAGGCAGGAACGTTTAGGCAGGAACTAAAGTAAAAGCCATGTAGGCGTGCTGCTTACTGGCTTGCTCAGAGGGGCTTCTTATGCTTACTTTCTTATAGAACTCAGAACTACCTGTCCGGGGTTGGCACTGCCAATAGTGGGCTAGATGCTCTCATATAAATCATTAATTAAGAAAATACCCGGCAGATTTGTCCAGAAGACTGTCTAATAGAGACAAATCCTCAATTGAGGTTTACTCTTCCCACAAAACTCTAGATTGTATCAAGCTGACAAAAATTAACATGGGTGGGCCTTTATACAATGGTCCAATATTACAATAAATGCTATTACTTTGCTATTCTATTGTATGATTTAAAAGTTTTTGATACTTTTTAGGAATCCTCAAACAAATAACATAGGCATATGTGGTAAAATGTTTCATGAATATAGAGACTTTCTTTTATTTACTGCAGTTTAGCTCCTGCCTCTAACAATACTTGATGTACTACCTGGTTTTATGTGTCAACTTGACACAAGCTGGAGTTATCACAGAGAAAGGAGACTCCTTTGAGGAAATACTTCCATGAGATCATGCTGTAAGGCATTTTCTCAATTAGTGATCAAGGGTAGGAGGGCCCATTGTGGGTGGTACCAACCCTGGGCTGGTACTTTTGGGTTCTATAAGAAAGCAAGCTTAGCAAGTCAGGGGAAGCAAGTCAGTAAGTAACATCCCTCCATGGCCTCTGCATCAGCTCCTGCTTCCTGACCTGCTTGAGTTCTAGTCCTGACTTCCTCTGATGATAAACAGCAATGTGGAAGTAAGCTGAATAAACCCTTTCCTCCTCAACTTGTTTCTTTGTCATGATATTTTGTGCAAGAATAGAAACCCTGACTAAGACATTTGGTATCACATGCATATACCATTGTTTTATGTAGTAGGGGTAAAATAAGCATTCTGGGTAAGTGATCTACCACTGAGGTATATCTCCAGATAACAATTCTTGAATGAGCTAATTTACATTTTAGTTTACCTGAGCAAGTTTGTTGCTCAACACAAATGAAACATGAAGTTTAATGGCTGCTCAGTAACATGTAGATTGGGTTGATGAGAAGTAGGGATTTCAAGCTGAGACCATTACAAAAGGTCATCATCTCTGTATTCTATAACTTAATTGTGAGGGCAGACTTCACAAATAAATTCATCAGCAGATGAAGAATAGCTACATTGCCCCTGATCTATAGATTGCAAAATCTTGCAACTTATAACTATATTTTCTCAAATGAATCTTATAGTATCTTCACACTTTCTAAGAAAATAAAAGCCAATAAATGATGGTAACAAATAACCTCATTTTGTTGACACCCCAAAATGTCTCCTGTGCACTTTTACAACACAAAATTGCCATGAAAAGTTGACTAAGCACAAACAGAATCTATAATTAGAAAACAAGCAGATACATAAATTTTTGGGAGCAAAATTAATATTAATAATAAGCAATGCCTCTTGAAGATCTATTTCATGACATCACTTAAAAAAATCAACCCTAGAAGAAGTTCTGGATAAACTGATGAAATTCAGTGTGCGTGTAAGAGAAGTGCCATCAAAAAATAATAATGGAAATATGAAGTGAACAATTCTAAGCAATAATAGTTAGCGAGACATGCTGATTCATTACTGTAATCTTGACATTTGAGACATTGAGGCATGAAGATTGTACATTTAGGACCATCATTTACAAAATAATGAGCTGAAGAGCAACTTGGGCTTTCTTATTGAGCCCCTCCCTCTATAAAAGAAACAAAGGAAAACATAAACAGACCACATAAAACACACCTGAGCAACGTTCAA
>NC_045030.1:124997539-124999979 GCF_008632895.1 Mastomys coucha
AAATATTGTCTTAAAAATTAATGAAACATTATGGAGGATAGAGAAAAAGAATATCATGTTGGGGAGACACAAAAACGTTTTAACACTGTGAGAGAGCAAAGAATGATATGTACTACAAATGCTGCATTGAATCTAACAAGTAAAAAAAATAACTATGGCTGATCTCAATAAAAACCTCTTGTTCTCATTCATAATCAACATGAATAAGAGTGAAAAGCCTCTGTGGTGAGATGACTTCATTAAGTGTTATTCATTTCAGGAACAATACAAGCATCATTATTCTTTAAACATTAACACCAGTAGTAAAAAAAAAAAAAAAAAAAAAAAAAAAAAAAACGTGCTCAGATATTGTTAGTGGTTCCTAGAACATTTGTTTTAAATCTTTTTAAATTGTCTGCTAGTGATTAGACTGATTGATTATTTACTGGAATCTATACATAGAGATTAAAAATGAGTAAAAGAATCTAAGTAGGGCAGCCCAGCAAATATCTTAAGATTCTCTTTAAAATAAGATTCAAAATAATAGAGAATGACTTCAATATGTTGTGAGGGGGACATGAGAATAAATGAACTGAACAAAAAAGCGACTAACTAAAAGTGACTCACATCATTTAATAAATTCTGGGTAACCACTGAGAAAGGTATGTGAAAATGGAATGAAATATGGTTGTGTGGCTATGGGAAGGTATTGGGATTAGATTGAGAGTCAAAATTGTAACATGCTCTATTTGATCATTTAAAAAAGCATGACAGATAAATGGTTTGTGTCTCAGAATCTGTCAAATATCTCAGTGTGATAACCATTTCACCTAGGCAACATCATCAAAAGGTTTTAACATTAAAATGACTTTGCTAAAACGATCACATCAAAATGGGAGCATGAGATTGTTTTATTTTATGTACTCCTAATAAGAGATAAATTCATCTAGGTAAATGTAATTGGATTAAGGAAGGTCCTCAATGTCAGGTGTTTGGACTTATTGGCCTTAGTAAGAAGAAACCTTCATATTCAGTGTACAGGGAAGGCATAATATACACCACATTTAAGAGAGGATCATCTAGCTGCATTCAGATAGACAAATTAGGCTGTCATGGCTGGATGACACTAGCTATCAGGAACATTCAATTAACTTCTTTTGCTTCTATTTCAAGCTCACCAAAGCCATCTTGTATTTATAATTTTGCCCCACTTATATAAATTTGCCCACAGGGACAGAATGTACTGTTCAGTGGACAAAAGCACCTGGACAGTGGATAGGTGTACATTTATTATAAATTAATAAATTGATTCTTGCTTATAATCTCTTATATATGTAATCATTAGTCTGGCAGCAATACCTGGACTGCAATCTTAAAATAATCTTCAAATCACAAGAAAATGATGACTATGTTCTTATAATAAATATTAAATAACCGACACTACAGAGTTTTTCCCTTTTTCTTTCTCTACTTTTTTATTAGATACCTTCTTTATTTACATTTCAACTAGTTTTATAAAACAGAGTTTTATAAATGAATTGAAAGAAGTAGATTTGAACTTTGAGCTCCATAATCAGGGTCTAGCAACAAATGTAAATACAATCTTACATTAAATGAAATAATCCACAGACAGAAAGAAAAAATATATGATCTCACTCTTATGTAGAAGCTTTAAAAATGGTAAATACATAGAAATAAGGGGTTGAAGGGCAGTTTTCAGGTGCTGAGAGGAGAAAGAAATGTTACAATATAGGTCAAAGAATAAACAGTTGTAGTAACATAGACCAAATAATCCTAGGAATTTAATGTTCATAGGAAGACTATATTTAATAAATTTATCATATATAAAAAATTTGCTAAGAGTAGATTTTAATTGTCATTACTGCATACATACATAAATGGTAATTATGTGAGCATGTGTATCAAGACATTAAGTTATGTATCTTAAATAAAAAAGTGAAATGTTATGTTATATGCACAGCAGCACATGTACAGGTAAAACCTTCCACCTCCACACCCTTTGCACTAATGTTTTTAAGAGTCTTTTCCCTTCTTTCCTGCTCCTTGGTTGATTTCTATGTCTGTTATCGTTTTTTAAAACCAAAATATCCCACTCCAAAACATAACAACAGAAGACCAACCCAACTTCAATACAATAAGACTTTACACAATCCTGAGCCAGATTTCCCTTTCTCTCTTTGGTCCCATAATTAGGGTACTGTCTT
This sequence comes from Mastomys coucha, assembly GCF_008632895.1. Lineage (NCBI taxonomy): Eukaryota > Metazoa > Chordata > Mammalia > Rodentia > Muridae > Mastomys > Mastomys coucha. Next base: position 124,999,744 of record NC_045030.1, read on the forward strand.
AGTTCCAGTTTGTATTGTTGTGTTGAAAACATAATCATAAAGTACCTCATGAGGCGGGATAAGGCTGTTATTTGGTTTACACTTCTACATCACTGTTCATCATAAAAGGAAGTCAGGACAGGAACTCAAATAGGGAAAGATCTTGGAGGCAGGAGCTGGTGGAGAGGGAAAGGAGTGCTGCTTCCTGGCTTGCTCTCCATGATTGTTCAGCTTTCCTTCCCCCTTTCTCTTTCTTC
>NC_045030.1:125000070-125007701 GCF_008632895.1 Mastomys coucha
CCCCCAACCACAAACCCCCTCCCATCCCCTCTCCCCTTTGCCTCTAAGATGGTACTCTCCAACACATCCACCCACTCCCACTTCACCCTTCCTGCATCCCCCTTCTCTGGGGCAACAAGCCTCCACAGGACCAAGCACCTTCCCTCTAATTGATGCCAGATAAGGCACTCCTTCTGCTACACATATAGCAGGAGCCATGGACCCATCCATGTATTCTCTCTGGTTGGTGGTTTAGTCCCTGAGAGCTCTGAGGGATCTAGTTAGTTGATATTGTTGTTCTTCCTATGGGGTTGCAATCGCCTTCAGCTCCTTCAGTCCCTCTCTGAATTTTTCCATTGGGCTCCCCAAGCTAAGTCTAATGATTGGCTGTTAGTATCTACATCTGTCTTAGTGAGGTGGTGACAGAGCCTCTTAGAAGACAGTACTACTGGGCTCCTGTCTTCAACCAGTTCTTTGAAGACACTATTGACACAGCAATACTTTCAGGTTTGGTGTCTGTAGATGGGATGGATCCCAAGGTGGGACAGCCTTTGCATGGCTGTTCCTTCAGTCTCTCCTCCATTGTTTTGTATCTGCTTTTCCTTTAGATAGGAACAATTCTGGGTTAAAGTTTTTGAAATGGGTGAGTGGGCCTTTTACTCAACTCCAGGCCATGTCTATCTACTTAAGATGGTCTCTTCAGGTTCTATCTCCCTTCTATTGGGTATTTTGGCTAATGGTCATCCCCATCGGTCCTGGGAGCCTGTCACATCTCTGGCATCTGGACTAGTGATTCCCTCTCCCCTGTTCCTTACCCCCTAATGCTACATATTTCTATTCATTCTCCTGGACCTCTGGACTTATCTCCTGTATCTTTCCATTCTTGAAGCTGTCCTCATTTTTTTCCTCCTCTTCCCCTCTCCCTACCAATACCCTCCTTCATAGTGCCTCCCCCTTCTACATGGGATTGAAACATCCATACTTTAGCCTTCCTTTTTGTCTGTGAGTTGTATCGTGAGTATTCTGAGCTTTTGGGCTAATATCCACGTATTAATGAGTACATACCATGTATGTCCTTTGGGTCTGGTTTACCTCATTCAGTATGATATTTTTTAGTTCCATCCATTTGCTTGCAAAATTCGTGCAGTCATTGTTTTTAATAACTGAGTAGTATTCCATTGTGTAAATGTACCACGTTTTCTGTATCCATTCTTCCATTTAGGGACATCTGGGTTGTTTCCAGCTTCTAGCTATTATAAATAAGGCTGCTGTGAACGTAGTGGAACATGTGCCCTTGTTTTATGTTGGAACATCTTTTGGGTATATGCTGAGCAATGGTATAGCTGGGACTTCAGGTAGAACTATTTCCAATTTTCTGAGGAACTCCCAGATTGACTTTCAGAGTAGTACCAGCTTGCAATCCCACCAACAACAGAGGAATGTTCCTCTTTCTCCACATCCTGGCCAGCATTCATTGTCTCTTGAGTTTTTGATCTTAGCCATTCTGATTGGTATAAGGTGGAAACTCAGGTTAATTTTAATTTGTATTTCCCTGATCACTAATACTTCTTTAGGTGTTTCTCGACCAATTCTCTGTTTAGGTCTGTACTCCATTTTTAATTGCGTTATTTGGTTTTTTGGAGGTTAGCTTCTTGAGTTCTTTAACATATTTTGCATATTAGCCCTCCATCAGATATAGATTTGGTGAAGATTTTTTCCCATTTTGTAGTGTCTTAGGGTTTTATTGCTGTGAACAGACACCATGACCGAGGCAACTTTTGTAAGGACATTTAATTGGGGCTGGCTTACAGGTTCAAAGGTTCAGTTCATTATTATTAAGGCAAAAACATAGCAACACCTAGGCAGGCATGGTGCAGGGGGAGCTGAGAGTTCTACATCTTCATGCGAAGACTGCTAGCAGAATACTGGCTTCCAGGCAGCTATGATGAGGGTCTTATAGCCCACACCCACAGTGACATACCTACTTCAACAGGGCCACACCTCCTCATAGTAGCATTCCCTGGGCCAAATGTATAAATAACCATCATAGTGGTTATTGTGAAGGGTGTTGGTTCCCTAATTTCTTTCTCAACCTGCTTATCATTTGTATAAAGGAAGGTTAATGATTTGTTTGAGATAATTTTATATCCAGCCACTTTGCTGAAGTTTTTTTTTATCAGCTGTACAAGTTCTCTGGTAGATTCTTTTGGGTCTCTTATGTATACTATCTTATCACGTGCAAATAGTGATACCTGGACTTCTTTGCCAATTTGTGTCCCCTTTATCTTCTTTTGCTTCTCTGCTAGAACTTCAAGTACTGTATTGAATAGATATGGAGAGAGTGAGCAACCTTGTCTTGTCCTTGATTTTAGTGGAATTTTAGTTTGCTTTATTATAGAGAGCCCAGAGCCACAAGCCCAGGGGTGGAACCACACACAGTGGGCTAGTTCCTCCCCATAGATCACTAATTAAGAAAATGCCTTACTGCCAGGTCTCATAGAAGCATTTCCTCAGCTGTGGCTTCTTTCTCTGATGACTAGCTTATGTCAAATTGACACAAAACCAGCCAGTGTGGACACTTAGCACCTTTGCCTTGTATTAGGTTATAATGATACACTTACCCACCTACCCATCACTGTGATATATGATATACTAAAGTATAGATGCCATCACTGGCTCATAGATGTTTATTTAACTTGCACTAAACAGAAAAATCCTAATAGATGGCAATAAGTTCATTATCTGAATATTGTTCAACAGCTTTCTAAGATGTTATATAGTAGTCACTAGACACATTTTGATATTTCACACTTAGGATGTAGCTAGAATCACCAGACACATGAAACTTTAATGCTTTTTAAGGCTCCTTTACATTCTACAGAGACATGTTTGGTAAATAACTACAGCCATGCGCAGTGCAGACTATGACCATGGGACAATTAGCAATTTTGTGACTCTAGTTTCTGTGAAGTGTCAAGTTAGCTCTTTATTGTCAAGTAGAGTCTAAACAGGCAGTCGAATGGCAGGTTGTTGTTGCTTCATGTCATTGGTTTTCTGTTGCACAGACATCAGTCATCAACACCATGTGGTTTGTCTGTGCCAGGCAAAATCTAAACAACAACAAGCAAAAAGCCCCAGACTCTCCCTTTAAGCAGATTAGCATTTTATGGAGAAGCGATATAAGGTACAGGCATTTGAAGATTGAAAGATTTTTTTTTAAAATCTTAATCTTCCATGCTAGGAAATAAATTATGATTAAAAATGTGTCACAAGCTGTGGCCCTAATTTGGGAAAACAGGCTTAAGGATGACCCAGTAGGGTGGAGGTCATTGCTCTGGTACCTGTTACAGAGAGGAGGCTGGAGGGTTTTTCCTGTCTTCTGCCTCTCAGAAGTCTAATGCTTAGTGTTGGAGAGCTCAGTGGAAAAAAAATTCAGGAGGTGGCACAGCATACAACAAGCATCACAATCAGAGAAACAATTCAAAAGGCACAGCACAGTGAGCAGAGCCCAGCTATTTCTTTGAATGGAGAAATGGCTCACCTGCCAATAAACACTCTTGTGGTGATTTGCTGAGAATCCCTGCTGCCAAGGACATCCCCCACACAAAGGCCCTCTTCCTGCTGTCTTAGTGCTAACCACTCTTTCATTTGAGAAGTTGTTTAGAACCAAAGAGACTTCCAGTGAACAAGAAGAGTCCTGTTTGGGCTAAGTTGATTATCATTATTTAGTTAAAAGACAGAGCTACCTGGCAGGCAGCAGCCTCAAAGGAATTTCCCTATGTGATTATCCTCTGTAAGTTTCTTTATCTGAGTAATATAACAGCAGTTTTGGCCTACTGAGCTTTTCATAAAAGCTGTTAGCACACAGAATGCCTCTGTTCTGCCTCTTCTACATTGACTTATGCACATACATAGTTTTTTAAACCTCAGTTCCCAGTAACGGGAAGCAAGTCTCAGGGAAGGATGCTGAGTTGTTATATAAAGGTCTGTAGAAGAGTGAGGCAGATACAAATGCTGGTAATTAACAAATTGTGCAACCGTGTGGACTAATGCTTGAGGGATGCTTAGTTTGCTTTCAATTGCTGTGATAAGGCACCATGAACAAAAGCATCTTGGGGAGAAAAAGGTTTATTTTTATGGAAGATTATACTCCATAGTCTGAAGAAGCCAAGGCACAAGGCATAGACCATGGAGGAATGTTGCTTACTAGATTTGATCTTCATGGCTTGCTCTGTTTATTTTCTTCTACACTCCAGGACCAGCTGTGTTGGAACAGCATCACCCAGAATGGACTGGGCTCTTCCAGACCAATAATGAATCAAGAAAACTGTACTGGCTAGTTTTGTGTGTCAAAGTGACACAGGCTGGAGTTATTACAGAAGGGAGCTTCAGTTGGGGAAGTGCCTACATGAGATCCAGTTGTGGGGCATTTTCTCAATTAGTGATCAAGGGGGTAGGGCCCCTTGTGGGTGGTGCCATCCCTGGGCTGGAAGTCTTGGGCTCTATAAGAGAGCAGGCTGAGCAAGCCAGGAGAAACAAGCCAGTAAGGAATATCTCTCCATGGCCTCTGTGTCAGCTCCTGCTTCCTGACCTGCTTGAGTTCCAGTCCCGACTTCCCCTGGTGATCAACAGCCATGTGGAAGTAAGTGTAAGCTGAATAAACCCTTTCCTCCCCAACTTGCTTCTTGTTCATGATGTTTGTGCAGGAATAGAAACCCTGACTAAGACAAAAACTATCCACAGATGTGCCAACAGGCCAAGGTGATAGTGACATTTTCTAAATTATAAGTATCTTGTTCCAGGGCTGGAGAGATGGGTCAAAGGTTAAGAGTGATGACTGCTCTTCCAGAGGTCCTGAGTTCAATTCCCAACAATCACATGGTGGCTCACCACCATTTGTCTTGGGATCCTATGGCCTCTTCTGGTGTGTCTGAAGACAGCTACAGTGTACACGTATACATAAAATAAATCTTTAAAAAATGCTTGTCCCCAATGACCCTGGTTTCTATCAAGTTGATGATGATGATGAGATAAATTAAAAATCATCTTGCCAAAAGGCTATTAGAAGTTAAGACCAAAGTCTATATAGTCTGACTGGGTTTTAAATCCTTGCTCTTGCCTATTTAGATTTAGGACACTGGGGAAACAATATGTTGATTTTAAGATAAAGATAATAGTGGTCCTAGAAGCAGAGCAGCTGAAAAGAGCAAAAGCAAAGTAAGCTCCTTCACAGCATGTGTAGTCATTGTCATAGACCATGGTCTTCAGGAAACCCACATCCACTTCAGTTTTTTTTTTTCCCCAAGGCTGTGTCTCTAGAAACTACCACAGTCTTTGGCCCATAGTAGATTGAACAAATCATTTTATACTTAGAGAAGAGAGCAATAGAAAAAGGCAAGCCTGTTAGAAAGAGTTTGTGGTCCTGGCACAAAAGGAGTCATTTCAGGTGAAGACTTAATGAGGAAAAGGCTCTTGACAAGTTTTGGTAACCAAATAAAAACAAACAAACAAACAAAACAAAACAAAAACAAAAACAAAACAAAAAACCAACCAACCAACCAAACAAACAAAAAAGCCTGGCAGTGATGGCAAACGCCTTTAATCCCAGCACTTGGGAGGCGGAGGAAGAGGGAGGCAGATTTCTGAGTTCAAGGCCAGTCTGGTCTACAGAGTGAGTTCCAGAACAGCCAGGTCTATACAGAGAAACCCTGCCTCGAAAAACCAAAAATAACAACAACAACAACAAACCAGACAATTTCTAGAATCAACCACTGCCAGCACATCTATGGAAGCATTTGTGATAGCAGATTCAGAGGTGGAGTGCAGGTTTGTGGACATAGCTCATTAACAGAGGGTACCATAGGTCAGGAGGCTTCCAGGTAGTCAGTTCAGTTATAGGAAAACAATAAAACTTTTGAAAGTCATTGGGGATGGCTTTAAGAAGGCATATATGTCAGCAATTGAAGTATTCAGAATTTGGTTCTTCAAAATAAACTTTAGCTTACTTTGGATTCACAAATGGTGAAGACTTTGAACAGGTAGTACTTATTTTCAAGTTGTTTCACCACAGTGATTATTGGTATTTTAAAATTGCTAGCCGGGTGGTGGTGGCACATGCCTTTAATCCCAGCACTTGGGAGGCAGAGACAGGCAGATTTCTAAGTTCAAGGCCAATCTGGTCTACAGAGTGAGTTCCAGGACAGCCAGGGCTATACAGAGAAATCCTGTCTCAAAAAAACAAAAAAACTAAACAAAACAAAAACAGTAAAATTGCTAGATATTCTTTGTACCACCAACTACCCTATCTCTAGAAACACTCCTTGGTGTATGGGTTAATAATTTTTGTTTTTCATTGTTTTATTTTTATTTTGTTTTTCTCTCCTCAATTCTATCCTTTTAACTTCTCTACTTTTTTGTCTTTCTGGCGTCTCTCCAGCCTGTGACATCCAGTGGGCAATCCAGTATACATCTTAAGCACTTTCTTATTCCTTCTCTTCACTCCGTTAGTCTTTGAACTAAGGATGTTGCCCATTCTTGTTAGACATTGTTGTATGGTAAATAAGTTCAGAAAGAATTTTATACTTATTCAGTTTCATTATGAAGTGCAATTAGCAGCTACTTAAATGTGTTAAATGAAGCTATATGGCCTGGGAGGAATTACAAATCTCTGCTTCAGTTTTCACTGACATGATGCTTACTTTTATTGCTTATGCATTAACTGCCCATGTATTTTATAGAAGGAAGCACAAATAAAGACAAATGAAAATGGAAGTTAAAACTGGTCAGATGTGAAGGCAAGGCTGGTAGTAGAGAGAAGCTGAAATATTTCAGTTGTAAAATAAGGAGCATGGCCACTTCAGATATTTAATCAGCAAGTATGTTTTATTGTATTCTAATGTGGTTTTAGCACATTATGTGGTTGTGCGTGTGTGTGTGTGTGTGTGTGTGTGTTTGTGTGTGTTTGTGTGTATAAGATTTTGTGAATGACTCTCTTTCATGTGTGTGTGAGTCTCTTTGTTTATGGTGTATCACGGTATGTGCATAGAAGAGAGATTACATTTTCTCTTTCTATATTGTGAGTTGTGGGGATTGAACTTGAGTTGCCAGACTTGCCATCAGGTGCCTTTCCCTGCTGAGCTATCATGCTCACCCTTAAGTATATGTTACTGGTTTCCTAATGTGAACTCTTTCCCCTAAGCTTCACATGTGTAGCTTTAGCTCAGTATCTTCCATCACCTTAGAGTCATCATGTTTAGTATGAGTGTAACATTGCTTCTGCACTTCCCAGCTTCTTTTTACTTCCTCCCCAGTCTCTTTCCTTAGTGACGAGTTCCATCACAATAGGCTAGGCCACACATTTCTTTTTTACTCATGTAATTATACATAATGCAAATAAGATCCTCTCATTGTTATAAAACTTTCTTTCATTTGCCATCATCTTGGCAACTCTGAGGATGTGCTTTCCATGGCCTCCTAGGATTTTTCATGATGCTATCAAAGAACACATGGGGAGGGTAAAGTTATAGGAGAATAGTTCCTTCTTGGAAGGGGCTACTTGCTGATTCAGAGGAAAATGAGTTGACCAAAATGTACAGGCCTGATGGCAGGAGAGAATCCCAACTACAATTTAATTTAAAAGCATTGATTCTTAT
>NC_045030.1:125007771-125011864 GCF_008632895.1 Mastomys coucha
AAACCAAGACCAAACTGAAAACTGGAACAAAACAAAAGAAAATAGACAAAACAAAAACAAAGAAATAAATAATGACAACAACAACAACATGGGGGTGTGGAGGGTCTGTGTGTTTCATTGTTTGTAAACAACATGCATTAAGATTACCTAAGTCACCAAGTCTTATGAAGAAAGGGAAGTTTTTTACTGCAATCAGAAGACTGGTGTGTGTGTGTGTGTGTGTGTGTGTGTGTGTGTGTGTGTGTGTGTGTGTGTTTGTGTGTGTGTGTGATATACATGCGTTATGTGTGTATGCTTACATGTGCATTCATATGTAGATATGGACAGATGGATCTTCAGGGGAAATCTTGGGTGTTAATGTTAGCCTACCACCTTGTTTGAGACTGAGTCTCTCTTTACTTCACTATGTATACAGGGTAACTGTCCTGTGAAATTCTTGGGTTTCTCCTATCTCTGCTTCTTGTTTTAGGAGTGCTTGGATTATACTTGTAGATATTAACTGTATCTGTCTTTACATGGGCTCAGGGGATGCAAACTTAAGTCTTTATTCTCGACCCACTACAATATCACCCCAGCCCTGTAAAGACAGAATTTACCTGCTTCTCAAGGAAACAACTGTGTAATCTAAGGTCAATTGAAAATCTATGCCTAGTTGTTTCAAAAGGTAGGTAGAATAAGGTGTAAGAACAAAGGGGCAGGGTTGAGTAAAGTTACAGAAGTGGAAAATCACTTTTTCTTGTAAAGGTATGGTTAGTATCAATGAAACCATGCCACTAGTGTCTTCTAATTGGCATCTAAGTTTTGCTTTTCACAGAAACTAAGAGATAGGGTTCCCCTTTTCCAGAAGATTCCTTTCTAAATAAATGGTTCACAAGTCTTTAACAGAGAGTCTTTCCCTTTTATAGGGCATGCATGAACATTTCAAGGAGTCATAGAAAGCATTAACAATATTAAGTTTATTTTAAAAGTATAGAATTGTTTATCTATAGCTATATATGATTTTTTTTAAAAAAATTATTTGAAGTCAACCAATTAAACTTCTGTAAAACAAAGGACACTGTCAATAACCTATAGATTGGGAAAAAAACTTCACTAACCCCACATCTGATAGAGGGCAAATGTACAAAATATATAAACAACTCAAAAAGCTAACCACCAAAAAGCCAAACAACCTAATCAAAAAATGGGGTATAGAACTAAAACGAGATTCCACAACTGAGGAATCTTGAATGGCTATGAAGCACATAAAAAAAATGTTCAAAGTCCGTAGTGATCAGAGAAATGCAAATCAAAATGACCCTGAGATTCCACCTTACACTAATCAGAATGGCTAAGATCAAACCCTCAGGTGACATCACACATTGGCTAGGATGTGGAAAAAGAGGAACACTCCTCCATTGCTGGTGGAATTGCAAACTGGTACAACCACTCTGAAAATCAATCTGGAGGTTCCTCAGAAAACTGTAAATAGATCTACCTGAAGAGCCAGTAATACCACTTTTTGGAATATACCCAAAAGATGACCCATTATGCCACAGGTGCACATGTTTCACTATGTTCATAGCAGCCTTATTTGTGATAGCCAGAAGCTGAAAACAACCCAAATGTCCCATGACAGAAGAATGGATACAGAAAATGTGGTTCATTTACACAATGGAATAGTACTCAGCTATTAAGAATGAGGACATCCTGAATTTTGCAGGCAAATGGATGGAACTAGAGAATATCATCCTGAGTGAGGTAACTCAGACCCAAAAAGACATGCATGGTATACACTCACTAATAAGTGGATATTCGGAAAAAAAGAAAAAATAGTACAGAATATCAAATATGCAGTCCACAGAACTCAAAAATGTCAACAAGCTAAATAATTAATATTTAACATAGCCTTTGTTAAAGTATATTGTCATAATTGTCATTTGCCTTCAAAATCCCTGTGCTCTGGACACTCAGGGATACTCCTAGGTCCCTGAACACCTGAGTATAGTCCCAACAACCTGGACTAGAGACTGTTAGTTGGCTGTAAACTGTGTCTGAGTGGTCATATCTGATAGTATCCCTATAATACCCTAGGAGGTACCTAACCTCTGATGTTATTTAGATTGCAGTACACATATCAAAAACTTAAATGTTAACATCAATACATGAGTAATCCTAGACTATTTGTCCTCTTAGGTCTGAGATAACTCATTCAGGATGATTATTTCTATCTCCATCAATTTATTTGCAAATATCATTTTTCTTAATGGCTGGGTAATATTTCTTTGTGTCAATGTACCACATTTTCCTTATCCATTCATCAGTTGATGGGCATTTAGACTGCTTCAAATTTCTGGTTGTTATGAATAGAGCAGCAATGAACATGGATGAACAAATATCTGTAGTAAAATCTAGAGTCCATTAAATATATGCCTAATAGTTATATAGCTAAATCTTGGAGGTAGATCTGTTCCCAGTTTTCTGAGGAACTTAAACTGATTACCATAGTGGCTATACAAATTTGCATTCCTAGAAGAAATTAGTAAGTGTCTCCCTCTCACCACATCCTTGACAGCATAACCTTGTGTTTATTTTTATTGATCCTGGCTATTCTGACTATCATAAAATGAAATCACAAAAGTAGGCTCATTTGAATTTCCCTAATAGGTAAGGATTTTAAAAAGTTCTTCAAACATTTCTTTGCCACTTGTTTTTCATATTCAAGAACTTGCTACTTGCTACTTAGTGCTGTACTTCAGTTTTTAATTGGCTTATTTGTTTTCTTGATGGTTCATCTTTTAGTTCTTTCTATAATCTAGATACTGTCTTAGAGAGTTTTCTAGTGTGATGAAGAGATAACATGAGCAATGAAACATAACAAATGGTGTTTCATTGGAGGGTTGCTTATAGCTTCAAAGGGAGAGTCTATGAACATCGTGATGGGAAAAAGGCAGCAATTAGGAAGGTAGGACACTAAATCAGTAGCTTAGAGTTTACTTCTGATTTACAAGTAGGAAGCAGAGAGATAGAGAGAGAGAGAGATGGAGAGAGAGAGAGAGAGAGAGAGAGAGAGAGAGAGAGAGAGAGAGAGAGAGAGAGAGAGAGAGAGAGAGAGAGAGACTTGGTCTGTCATAGGCTTTTGGAATCTCAAGGCCCACCTCAGTATCCTCCCCTCCTTTGATAATGCCATCTTTCCTAATTCTTTCGAAAATAGTTCCACCAACTAGAAGAAGTATTTAAGTATTTCAGCCTATATGTCATTCTCATTTAATACAATATACTAATCCTTTACAGAAGATAAAATTGGTAAAGACTTCTTATTCTGTTGGATACTGCATTTCCCAAGTAATGATGTTCTGATAATTACCCAGTTACAAACACTGTGACCCACAATAGTGATCGACCTACAAGATACATTAATATAATAGTGCCACAAATGTTACAGAGTAACCAGCCACATTTAAAATTAGCTTTAATGCACTTTATGAGATGGAACCCATACCTGACACTGTTAACATCGCTGAAATCCTGAGACTAGATAGATCATGAGTCTAGGAGAAACACCTACTTCTATTATTCTACTAAAGGAACAGCAATAACATGATTCACAATGACATTGTAACACTCATAGATCAATGCCTCACTCTGCCCTCATCAGAGAATCTTCTTTTTGCAATAGATGATAACTTACACAGACCCCAAACTGGGCAATGTACATAAAATGAGAGACTTTGGAGCACTCAGGTCTAAATGGATGTGCTTATCAACCCCCTCTCTTCAACTCTGAGGGACGTATGGCAAAAAGAAGGCAGAAAAGGTTGTAAGAGCCAGAGATGTTATTTGACTCCAAAGAGAAAGAATTTTTCAGTTATAACTGGACTGATAAACATATAAACTCAAAGAGATTCTGGTAGAATGAATAAGCCATTCACAGTTTCAAACCAGATGTGATTAAAGCATAAAAGGAGAATTTGGACACAGCAAATTTCAACTCCTAATCCAAAGCATACCTGTTGATAAAGAGAAAATGTGATTTCTATAGTGGAGTCTCACTGGGTATATCAATTATACTGCAAGGCAAGCCCCGAGTCCATGGCTGTATTTTGTTTGGTTT
>NC_045030.1:125011874-125012796 GCF_008632895.1 Mastomys coucha
AGCATCTGGGAGAAGTTGAGGGAAGGTAAAATGAGCAAAACATATTAATTAAAAAATAAATTAGGCACAAAAAGAAGAATGGTGAAGCATATTTAGCCAATATGTCATATTGGGAAGAATAGAGAAAGAGGTTATTGTTCCCAAGTCCATCACTGGAATATTGACATGAGTTTTGAGTTTAGATATTGGAGTAGTTGGTATAGGTGATAAAAGGTGCTCTTGCAGAAGTAGTCCTGGTAAAATTGTTCTGTTTGATAGTTATCCAAGAAGTTAGCAGGTTTCTATAAGATGATTACTCCTTCCAAGAGTGCAGATTTCCTATACTAGATAATCGTCTTTATTTGGGAGAATTGTCTGTCCCTTGAAGCTCTGAATTTCTGGAATACAAAAGAAAAGCATATTAGGGTGATCACTCTTTGTATTTTAAGCCCAGAAAGAGAAAGAAATTGATCAAGTATTGTAGGAATTCTGTATAGACATTCCTTGAGTGATTAATATGTCTATGCAGAGGTGATTGGAGAAGCCAAAGGAGACAAATACAAATGATGGCAACGATGCCAGGGGTTATCTTGTTTTTTCTGACTTCATGGGTACAAGCAAGAAATCAAGATTTTAGAAGCATGGGCGTTTTTTTGTTCTTAGTAAAATCAGCTTATTACTACCTACTAGAATTGCTAAAAGAAGTGGTCAAAAATCCAGGGCACAGGCCATACCCTGTGATCAAACTATTCACTCTTGTTTTATTTATTTATTTTTTTAGATTTTCTTTTTTCTTTTTTTAAGTTTTTTTGAGACGGGATTTCTCTGTGTAGCCTTGGCTGTCCTGAAACTCACTTTGTAGACCAGGATGGCCTTGAACTCAGAAATCCACCTGCCTCTGCCTTCCAAGTGCTAGGATTAAAGGTGTGCACCACCACTGCCC
>NC_045030.1:125012806-125014780 GCF_008632895.1 Mastomys coucha
ATATGAGTACACTTCAGCTGTCTTCAGACACACCAGAAGTGTGCATCAGATCCCACTACAGATGGTTGCAAGCCATTACGTAATTGCTGGGAATTGAACTCAGTACTCAGTGCTCTTAACTGCTGAGCCACCTCGCCAGCCCAACATTGCATTTATTTTATTTTATATGTATGTGTGTGTGTGTTTTGTGTCTTCAAATACCAGAAGAGAATGTGGTATCAATCCACTAGTAATGGAGTTGAAAAAGCTTGTGATCCACCATCTGCATATTTGGAACTGAACATGAGTTCTTAGAAAGAACAGTCTATGTTCTTACCTACTGAACCATCTCACCAGCTCTCTGGTTTTACCCTTAGTGAGATCAGATTCCAGTTCCAGTTATGGAATAAAAAATGAAGCATTATGCTCCTTTAGTACCCTTTTAGAACTTTGAAATCTTTGGCCCACAAAACTCGATAGATTGTGTAGTTTTTAACTCCCCATAGTAAAAATGAGCATTTCATGTCCTCTCAATGTTGGTGTCTGATCATTGTGATGACAGTTTTCACTGTCAACATGACACAATATAGAGTCACCTGAGAGGAGAGTCTCAATGAAGAATATTTTGACCTTTTGGCATGCTTTTGACAGAAATTTTAGTTGTGTTAATTGAGGTATAAAGACTTCCCTTGATTGTGGATGGCCTCATGTCATAGGCAGAACTCTGGATTGTATAAGAGTAAATAAAGAATACAAATAGTAGGCATGAATTCATTTTTCTCTTCTTTTGACCATGAATGTCACATGACTGGTTGCTTCAAATTCTTGCCACTTTAACTTCCTTGACTTCCCTGCAATAATGGACTACATCTTGTAATTGTATGTTAAAACAAACTCCCCTGAATTGCTTTTGTTCAGAGAGGTTTTTTTTTCCCATGGAAACAGAAAGGAAATTAGAACATTCAGTAAGGACAAAGTTCTAAGAAAACTGATATACTAAGTATGAGACTTGATTTCAAATGCCAGCTGATCAGACATGGCAGTTGATACAACATTGGTGTTAGAGAGAGGTCTTCAGATACCCTTCAGAATTGTCTCCATCCTCATGTTCATGAAAGGAAATCCAATAGGATATTGTAATGGAGTTTAATAAGAGCAAGAAAGCAAGAATTTAGTCTTTACCAAAAGACCAGGTCAAGGGGAGCTTCAATAACCTTAATCCTGGTACAGATGGGGCTTAGGCTTATTCTCTCATTGTTATCACGCCTCTGTGCCTTCAGTCAGTAAGGACACTTCTGGAAAAAAGAGTATGGAGTTCTTTTGGAAGTCCATTTTATCCCGAATTCAGTTTGTCATAGTAGGTGAATTAGATGCAAGAATTTTTTTTCAGTGTTTCAGTGTCCTTATCCTTGACAAATCAGTAAGGGAAAGGGGAATGAACTCTGGTCATGCTCCCCTAGCAAAGATATCGTTGAAGCCAGTTTGAGTTGACCAGATGGAGTTAACCAACACGTTAATTTTTCTTTGTATCATATTTGAGGGGCTTTGAGCTAGTATGCCTGGAAAGAGTACTACCACCTTTCTTTCCTTCCCGCCCACCACTATTTTATACCATTTTTGGTAGGTAGGGGTTCCAATATTCATTAGGTCTTGTTTGGGGAAGGTCCATTAATCTGTTCCTCTACAACATTGTTTTTCAATCTTCCCTAATGTTGCAACCTATTAATACAGTTCCTCATGTTTGTGGTGACCCCTAACCATAAAATTATTTTCATTGCTACCTCATAGCTGCAATTTTGCTATTGTTATGAATCATAGTATAAATAAATACTTTTGGAGATAGAGGTTTGCCAAAAGGCTCATGACTCACAGGTTGAGAACTGCTGTTCTAGAAGCTAACTTCCTACCTATCATTAATATGTAATAAACATGAAAAGAAGTGACAATCAAGTAGCTCTGCCCTACCAACACTTCTCAATTAACGTCCCCTGATTC
>NC_045030.1:125014790-125020607 GCF_008632895.1 Mastomys coucha
AGTTACCTCATCAAACTTTTGCATGCTAGCCTGTTGTAACTGTGAGTTTTGCCATCCACATCTGAGTTCCCTGAAATAATGAATCAGAGCTTTAATTATATATGTATAAACACCTTGGCTACAAACTTTGGTTCATTCTCTGACTGGCTCATAAATTTACTTTAATCTAAGTTCTAACATGTGGCTGGTTACCTTGCTCTCAGCTTTTATTTTTCTGTCTTACTTCATCTATTAGGGCAAATCCTACTGGGCTTGGATCAAACCAGAACCCTGTCTGCTACTGGATGTTCCACCTTCTATTTTACCATTTCGTAGTTTTTTGTTTGTTTGTTTTATTTACATGTGATGTAAAAATGCAGTACAAAAGAGATTCTCTTTACAGCCTGTTACATCCATGTATTGTTAAGTTACAAGTCTTCAAGCTGCCTGTATCTTCTCAGAAATCAGGCCACACCACCCTGCAAATAGCCCTGGAATACTTTTTATAAGAAAGCATGCTTTGCAGCTTTACAGCTTTGCAGCTGTAAGACAGGTTTATGGTCTTGCTGGTGCCTGTCATACAGACCCTACAAGAACACAAATGCCAGCCCAGGCTACTATACCCAGCAAAATTCTCAATTACCATAGATGGAGGAAACAAGATATTCCATGACAAAACAAAATTTACATAATGTCTTTCCACAAATTCAGCCCTACAAAGGATAATAGATGGAAAACATCAACATAAGGAGCAAAACTACACCCTAGAAGAAGCAAGAAGGTAATCTTTCAATAGATCCACACAAACCTAATTCCACTGCTTATAACAAAAATAACAGGAAGTATCAATTACTTTTTCTTAATATCTTAATATGAAATTTAATATTACCAACATATCCTAGTCGATTGAAATAAAAAAATATGAGGAAGTAGAAATTTATTGACTGTCATCCATAATGGTCTTGAGATCTTGCGTCTCCTATCTCAGTCTCTCTATTAATAATACTGTTTATTTCATGTTTTTATACTATACTATGGTTTTCAGAACAGCTTACTTTTTTATTTTTTTTCGAGACAGGGTTTCTCTGTGCAGCCCTGGCTGTCCTAGAACTCACTCTGTAGACCAGTCTGGCCTCGAACTCAGAAATCCACCTGTCTCTGCCTCCCAAGTGCTGGGATTAAAGGCATGCACCACCACCGCCTGGCCAAGCAAGTACTCTTAAACACAGAACTTTCACGGTTCTCTTTCTTGCATTGATGTATTATATTAACCTGCAAAAGTTGTTCCAGTGTTGTTTTTTATAGCATAACCTAGAATGGCTCAAGGGTTTTATTTTGGCTTTGGATAGATTATGAGATATTTAGGCCTTCATATAATTGAACCAGTTTTTCCATTTACCAGGCCATCACATAGTTATAAGACATAATTTTCTGTTCAAGAAGCATAAGAAACATAAACACGTTGTGACAGATAATCTGGGTTACCAACTTTACATATCTTGAAACTGTAAACCTTAATTCAGGGATTGTCTGGAACTGATGGGCTTGTGAGCATGTCTGTGAAACATTTTATTGATCACTGATATAGCAGGGCCCATCCCGCTGTTAGTGATGGCATTCCCAAGCAGGGAAGCCTGTGGTGTTTAAAATAGGGAGCTGAACATCAGCCTGGAAGCAAGACTGTGAGCAGCATTCCATCATAGTTTCTATTTTAAGTCCCTACCTGCTGGAGTCTCTGCCCTGCTTTCTCTAAATGAAGAACTATCCTGTAAGATACAATGAGCCCTACTCCTCCTAAAGTTGCTTTTGGCCATGACATTTATTATTACAACAGAAACCAAATAAGAAAAAACACACACACACATACACGCATACACACACTCCACATATACATGGGGGGATGGGCAGAAATTATATAAAATAGTGATAAAGGTCCAACTGATGTCCAAAGCACATTATTACAAGATTAAAAAACAACAACAACAACAACAGCATTTTTAGCAAATCTACTACAATATAAGACTGTGATAGCTGAGAAGCTAAGGGTCACAGGCTGTAGTCAAATCACAGAAAGATGAAATATTAATAAGAAACCTGCAGTTCTATAGAGATGTAAGAATTAGTGTATAAGGAAGGCAAAACTCTCTCTCTCTCTCTCTCTCTCTCTCTCTCTCTCTCTCTCTCTCTCTCTCTCTCTCTCTCTGTTTTTTTGAGATATAGTTTCTCTGGCTGTCCTGGAACTTACTCTGTAGACCAGGCTGGCCTCGAACTCAGAAATCTGCCTGCCTCTGCCTCCCAAGTGCTGGGATTAAAGGCGTGCACCACTGCCCGGCTGCAAAACTCTTTTTTATTCTTGTTTTAAGTACAGTGTTGGACAATCTGTAAATCCAAATAATACCAGAATAATAAGAGGAAATTGAATAGAAATTCACTTTTTTATTTATTTTTCGAGACAGGGTTTCTCTGTGTAGCCCTGGCTGTCCTGGAACTCACTCTGTAGATGAGGCTGGCCTCGAATTCAGAAATCCACCGGCCTCTGCCTCCCAAGTGCTAGGATTAGAGGAATGTGCCACCACTGCCTGGTGAAATTTAGTAATATGTGCTTCATACCTGTATATCCTGAAAATAAGCACTTAGTGATAAATGAAAACAATGCCTAGTTTGTTTGTTTGTTTTTTTCAGACTACTGGGGAACACTTTTGTAGGTTCTTACTCTCATAAAGAAAAGAAGTTGTAACCTGACTCAGAAAGAATCCTGCAGACAATTTTATTTGTGGTTGAAAGAAAGACGACAGGACAGGCAAGCTGTAGACTTCAGAATACATTTGGAAGAGAGAGATGGAGAAGAGAATCCAAGATGGCAAGGCTTCTCAGTGGTGGTAGGGTCTGCAAACAGTTAGGCAGGAAGTTCTTGGAGGAAAGTGTGAGAGAGACTATACTATAGGTTGCCTATAGTGTTGGTATTAGCAAATCAGGTTTAGGTTTTGGCTGGCATATGAAAGAGGGAGAAAGAGTACTAATGCTGACTAAGAACTCACACAGACAACTAGGCAGGCTTCACAGTGAGGATCTGTGCAACTGTAACAGGAGAGGGACTTTGGGATATATAAATATATTATCTTATTAAGGGGAAAGATATTCTTCCTATGGTCTTCATCTTATATTTAGTTGAATCAGGTTTCCTGGGAAGTGGTTTCTTGGCTAGGTGACTGACAGGCCCAGTAGGATTAAACCTTAAGGGAGGGGACAAGAGTGTCTTTGTAATTTTATATTTTAGACAGTTTAAAATGGCATTTCTCCACGTAGAGTCAGAGCTACACCTCAGATATTATTCTTTTGAGCGAAAATCATGAATAAGAGTAGACTTAAAAAAAATGAAGGAAAAGTCAATAAAAATAAGTTGACTACATCCCAAGTTTACTACAGGGAAATGGTGTTATCTTTATGTGTCTTACTGAAACCTTGGTGCCTGCATCTTCCTCCCCTTTGAAATTGTGAGGAGAAGCAATTGTGATGAGTCCTTTCCACTTCTCATAGTATTTCAAATTCTTAAGTGGGACATTTGCAGCACATCGTTTTCTTAAAGGTGATAAATCACCAGGCAAAGAAAATGGGAGGAGAGGTATAAAGCTTGCAATGAGGGAGAAGTCCATCTTCGATGGCTTCAGAGATTGTTACTATTCCATCCAATGAAAGATTACAACTTTTCAGAGAAGTTAAAACACAAAGAATACACACACACACACACACACATATATATATACACACATATGTGTGTATGTGTCTATGTGTATGTGTGTGTGTATATGTGTACTGTTTTTCCTTCTAGAAGTAGGTTATCTAACACAACTCTCTTGCCACCACCTGGCTAATCAATTGTTTTGAAAAACCATAACTTTCATTTCCAAGGGAAAAAGATATTTTATTTTGGAGCCAAATATTCTCAGACCATGGCCTGAGAAGACATACTCAGACAACTCCAAATTATGTAATATTTCATGACATTTTTACAGTAACACAACAAAAAAAGATGAATTAAATGGGTCGCAATGTCAGTTATATGTGTTACAAGAACATGAGAAAATATTCTATAGGCCTGAGATGTTATCTGATGATATTTTGAGCTTTTGAGTTGGTGGAATCTGGGAGTCTGTAAATTGTAAAAGGATTTACCTAACAGTCACAAGAGTATTAGGTCATATATCTAGGCTACATCTCCACACCCAGCTCTGTCCCTTTCCTTACTAATTATGCCCAGCCTTTACGAAAATGACTTCTGAATTTAAGGCAAGAATATATAATTATGTCGTGAAAAAAGTAAATTTCTTTAGGGTTATAGTTTGGAATTTAAATGTGTTGAAAATTGGTTTGTAGCCAAAGAATCCAGTCATAAACAGGTGACTGGATCATAGGGGCTCAGACAGAATGACCAGGTTAATCCACTGATGGATTCCTAATGTGCTGAAATTACTGTGAAGTGAAGGAAAATTCTGTTGGTGGGACCCAGTTGGAAGAAATAGGTCCCTGAACATATGTCTGTGATGAGAACACATTGTTCTCATTACACTCTGTTGCACTGATTCCTCTCTGACTCACGGTAAGTAATCCCATTCTATCATGCCCTTCCTGCCTTGATACTTTGCCTTGTCTCAGGTTCAAAGCAAGGCAGTTAGCTCTACATGGATAAAAACCACTGAAACTATGAGCTAAATCAAGTCTTTCTTCCTTTAAACTGTCTCTTATAGGCATTTGTCACAGTAATCGGAGGCCTATCAAGCGTAATCAACACTTTCTGTGAATCTAATTGTATTACCCAGGGTCCTGGATGCTTACCAAATTCAGTTTCAGCTACTGGAACTACAAGACTGTGCTGCCTTACTGAATCCTCCCTTAGTGGATGGGGCAGGGATGCTCTGAGATCTGTTTACTTAGATATGTTTGTTCCATTCATGTGGACTCACTCTAAAAACCCAAGTAAACCTCAAAACCTCTTTTATAACATTAGTGCCATCAGGGAATAGATCTGAACACATGAATTTGTGAGGTTGCATTGAGATAATAACCATTTCTAAATGTATTGACAATAGTAGTGGGTTTAGTACTGGAGCCATTCTGGGATATAGTCATTGGTTAGCAATCATTTATTCAGGTTATAAACTCTTTATACCAGGATCCCTTAATTTTGCAGGGATCTTGAAAGTTATTCACTAACCTCAAATTTTTTTTTTATGTTTGACTAGACAAACCTGGTTTCTGTTGCTTATATCCAAGAATACACACTGATATAGACATCATGACTACTCTCAGAAGGAGTGGCTATAGCAATATAACTTCTGGGATCGGTGGAGGTGCTAGAATTGGTTTTTGATTTGGTTTCTGCTAAAGATGTTGAAAGTCTGGCTAGTTGTCATATGATAAGTTCATTGCTGAGTCCCAAGGACAATTAGTTTTCTACTGGGTTTAAAGTTCTTGCTATCAGCAGAGTATGAGACAAACGGCTAAGAAGAATATTTATAAAGAAGTCCAGAGCAAATGCAGTACAAGTTGCCCCAACACTTGGTTCCTATGATTCAATGGATTTAGGATTATGAAGTGTACTACTGATTCCACAGCACACAAGATGAGATAATAAGCTTCTTACTCAGAGTTGAATTTTGGTAGAAATCTGTTTCTCTCTCCCTTCCTCCTGCTCCCCATCCTCTCTCCTTTTTTTTTCTTTTCTTTTCTAAGACAGCATCTCAGTGTACATCCCACACAACATCCCACTGCATCTACTATTTGTTCTATGCTTTCTTCGAATTGCTAGCAATACTCCTGCCTCAGCTGGGATTACAGGCC
>NC_045030.1:125020875-125025034 GCF_008632895.1 Mastomys coucha
ATATATATTATTTCAATCAATCCTGAAGGTATGTCATTATTTGTAAGAAGAGATGACTCGCACTGTCCATATGCCTACTTCAGCTGCACTTCCATCCTCCCAGAAAATAACACCTTGCACTGCCTAGAGATTTCCTGATGATGAGCTAACAAAAGAGAAAACAATGATCTGGTTTATAAAGATAGATGTGGATGATATGCTGCCACCAGGTTAAAAAAACGTCTTATGCAGTATTACAATATCACATAGAGGTAACCCTGACATTGATGGTGAGTAATCTTTCCAACTGGCTGACATTCAAGTTGTATATCTCATTGTCCACTTTGCTTACAAGGATATATGACTCTAAATGTGGCTTATTACTTATTCATGGGTTGTGGCTAATGGTTTGGTTGGGTGATCAGGCTGTTTAGAATGGTGAGACTATAGGAGTGGTGAAAAAAAGCATGAGCAAAGGATTTCTTCATGGATTTCCTAGAAATTGGAACTGAATTTGACCATGTTTGCATCTTCTATGAATTTCTACCAAAAATCATTCATGACAGAACAGGTTTTTAATAATTCTAGAAAATGGCATATATACATGTCATATTATATATATATATATATGGTATATATGCATTATATATAATATATATGTACCTTCTGGTAAGTTTAAGATATTATATTTAATATACATATTCCTATACACTTAAGGAATATGTGTATTTATTTGTATGTATGTATCCTCCTCACAAAAGTTGGCTTCAAATTTGCCTGAATACACACTTGGCACTGGACTGCAGAGTATCAGGGGACAAGGCTACCTAGTGAAGTGTGATAACAGGGAATTTTGTCATGAAGATGGCTGAGTCTTTCTTTGCAGAAATAAAATAGTTTGATATTCTTTACCCATATATCTTATGCTAACACAATCATATATGCATTGAATGCCATATACACAGATATAACATTCCACCTGATTTTAGCTTCAGTCAAAGAACTCACTTGTTTCTGAAAGAATAAGGAGTAAAGTGGCTATATTCTGTGTGATTCACTGGCTTTGCCATAACCTGCATTACCCAGAGGCAGGTTTCTGTATGGAATGATACACCCTGTAGAAATGACCTATTGTTATTCTGTAGCTGGTGACAAACATATAAGAATTCTTTTCTTTTTGTTGTAGTATTTGTTCCAAGCTTTCCTTGCAGTCACATGATATAGATCTGGGAATCAAGGGGATCAACTGACAATGATCCCTCTTTCTCCAGTAAAACATTCATGTCATTTTCACTTCTCCTTTCTTCAAATTAGCTGTTTGTTAATAGAAAGGGCTCAGTACTCAGAAGAGGGATTTTCTTTTTTACATAAGAAACAATAATGATCCTACTTAATTGAAAACTGATATATTAAGCATACTTTTCAGATGCTTTCTTTACATTAAGTAAATTGTTTATTTTTTTATTTTTTTTACTTTTTAAATATATTTTATGGTGCCAATAAAGGCAGATGGAATTTATGAACTAAGAAACATGACAAGCTGATCAAAAACAAAGCAGGTGAGAAAGATAAGCTTGTTAGAATGAACAAATTAAATTTTTTGCATTGCATTGTTTATAGTAAATCTCTATTCACAATTATTAAACAGTTTATTTCTTTCTAGTGTGATGCATGCGTATACATAGTTCTAAAAGTATTATTTTATTGGTTATTTTATTTACTTACATTTCAAATATTATCCCCCTTCCCAGTTTCCCCTCCACAAACCCCCTATCCCCTCCCTTCTCCCCTTGCCTCTATGAGGATGCCCCCCCCCACCTACTCCTGCCTCAGTGCCCTAGCATTTCCCTACCCTGGATCATCAAGCCTCCACAGGATCAAGGGGCTCACCTCCCATTGATGCCCAATAAGGCAATTCTCTGCTACATATGCAGCTGGAGCCATGGACCCCTCCATGTGTACTCTTTGGTTGGTGATTTGTAAACTGTTTTTTTTTAAGTGGGTGGGTAGATGGGTCATTTTATTAACTTGGATTAGATTGTGTAATTGTGGTGAAAGAATTAATACCTGGAGAAATGCCCCTAGTAGGGCTATATCCAATCACCAGTGATCAAAGGCAACCTTACTGATTTTCTTATCAAGCTTGTGGAGTGTAGGGGGAACAAGTTCAGATTAGGGCTCTTGGGAAGTTGATAGAAACAGTGGACATAGGAATGTTTCTGTGACCTCCTCCTGCCCCTTCTCTTCTGAATGGGCCCTCGAAATTATCCTCACCCTTTCTTCTCCAAGACAGGTCACAAATTGTAGGAATGGCACCTTCTGACTTTTTTCCTCTCTTTGCTGAAGACCTCCATGTGACAGGGATTTTCCATGAACTAAGAAGAAAGGGATGGCACACAGTGATACTAGGATGAAATAGAACAGGCCTTGCTGCATCTCCCTCCCACCAAGTTCATCACCATTAGATCATATTATAGGTAAACTAATAATTCACCTGTAACATTCTCTATGAAAATACATAGACATGCAAAGCTCCGATGTCATTCAAAAGTATTAAACAAGCATATATGCTCTTCACTTGTCATGTTTTTTTTTTGTTGTTGTTGTTATAGAAGCCTCAACCATCAACTTTGCAATGGATGAGGGAAAAAAAAGACTTGCCTTTTCTGTTCTGCAAAGGAGAACAATGGAAAAGTTATAGTGCTGGGATAAAGGTTTAGTTATCTACAGGCAAAAAATCCAGGTAAGTAGAGATGCTAAGTAAAGAAAAAGGAAAATTGAATGACAGTAGTAGAAAGAAACAATGAATACCACTTGTGGCCTTATATTTAAATATCAAAAAGGGATTGCAGTCTCAATACATACCATACCATGTTGTTTACTAGGCTGTATGGAATTTTATATTTTAACTCTGCCTTCCTGTATATTGAAAGGGTATATTATTAATCTTGATGATTATAGGCTATCTTGTCATTATTAAATTTTACAAATAAAATCTTGAAAAATTAGTTCATCAAAGAAAGAACAATGAGTATTGTTGACACATGTCACTTTATAGTTGTATAACTTAAATGAAAACTGTAGGGTGGTAAATTTTGAAGAGCTCTTGTAATTTTGCAGGGGTTTTTTATAATGACTACATGAAAATATAGTAATATGGAGATGCTATAGGAGTAAGAAAGCTTGACACACAAGCATGATGACATGAGTTGGATGCCAAGATGCAGTGTAGTTGTAAAAGCTTGTAATCTCTGTGCTGTTGGATTGGAGAGAAGAAAATTGCTGGAGGTTTCTGGTTACTAGTCTACTCTACTTCAATAAGAGACCATGTGTTAAAGGAATATGGTAGAGAATTGTAGATTAAAACAACTAGTATCCTACTTTGGCCTCTCAAGGACAACATTATGCTTCAATTTAAATGAAATTGTTGCATGACACACACAGGAATGTACTACACACACACACACACACAGAGAGAGAGAGAGAGAGAGAGAGAGAGAGAGAGAGAAGTAGGTCTAAAAAAAACCATAGGGAGCAAGCCAATAGACAGTGAACAGTATTCCTTCATGGTCTCTGTCTCAGTTGCTGCATCCAGGTTTCTATCTTGAGTTTTTGACTTTGCTTTCCTTGATGGCACACTCCTAAATAAATATATTTTTTCAAAGTTGCTTTAGTTCAGTGTTTTGTCACAGCAATAGAAAAGTAAATCCAAACAATCTGTTCCAGATTACAACCCATATTATATATACATACACACATACATACATGCATGCATACATACATTACATACATACATACATACACACACACACGTTTAGGAATCTTACAATGTTGTTTAATACATCAATCAGCTGTTTTGGAGGCATTGCTATATTCACAGTAGAGGGCAGTTGTTAAGGAAACTAGCTACCCTATATCAAATTTGGATAAATGGTCATCCTGGGATTTTTCCCAAGACTTGGTTACATATCCTATCAGAAGAATCATGCAGACTTCGTTCAAGTAAAAAAAGGAGTCATCCCATCCAGTATCACACACAGAAAGAAGATTATATCATGGATATTCAGGCTTATGTTCATATGGCTGTATTAGTCAGGATTTCTATTCCTGACAGCATCATGACCAAGAAGCAAGTTGGGGAGGAAAGGGTTTATTTGGCTTACTTCCACATTGCTGTTCA
>NC_045030.1:125025495-125026375 GCF_008632895.1 Mastomys coucha
CATCACTATTAAGCCTCAACCCTTATGTTCTTATTCATCCCCAAGATCTAAAGTTCCACAGTCTTTACCTATAAAATTCAAAGTCTCTTAACGGTGGCCTCCACTAAAATGTGTTCTTCCTTCAAGAGGGAAAAATATCAGGGCACAGTCACAATCAAAAGCAAAACCAATGTCTGGGTTCCAACTCACGATCTTCTGGGCTCCAGAAGCCTGTACTCCACTGCTGTTGCTGTCCTTGGTGGTCATTCATGGTACTGTCATCACTAAAACACTGTCTTCCGCTGTAACTAGGCTTCACCAATAGCCTCTTATAGGCTTTCTTCATGGTGCCAAGCCTCAACTCCTTTGCATGACCCCTTCAGTCCTGGGCCATCAATTGCGAACCAATGCTGCCCCTTCATCAATGGCCTTCTGTGGCCTCTCACTGTGTCGAGCCTCAGCTGCTTTTCATGACCCCTTCATGCCTTCAAAACAAGTACCAGCTGGGTGACTCTTACACATTACCAAGTCCTGCTGCAGCACAAGGTACAACCATGGCTATCTCTAGAACACAGCCTCTTTGTGCTCTCAGAAAATACGTGCCAGAAGATGTCACCTCAATGATGCTGGTCTCTTCTTAATCACTGCTAATTTCTTAGCTCCAGCTAACCAGCATCAATAGTCCCAGTAATGCAAAGTTTTTGCTTTAGTAGTTCTGGTATCTTGTTAATCACACCTGATACTTCAGCCCCAGCTAACCAGAACCACAGAATCTTCACAATCAAAACAATATGGCCCTGATAAGAGTCTTTAGTCTTCCCTCTGAAATTTCGCAAGCCAGGCCTCCATCTTCTGCACTGTTCTCAACATGATCTTCCAAGCTCCTACAGAATATTCCACA
>NC_045030.1:125028490-125041029 GCF_008632895.1 Mastomys coucha
CCAACTGAAGCTCCCTTCTGTGATAACTCCAGCCTGTGTCAAGTTGACACACAAAACAAGCCAGTACATATGGCTCAGCTTAGATCTATTCCTCACCCCTCATTGCAGGGGGTCATGTAACCATGAAGTTACTTGTACCAATATGTATGAAGGGTTCTTTACAGGGGCACAGGTTACTCAAAGTCATCTGTATACCAAAAGACTCACCCCAGCCTCAGGTGTACACTATTTCTGGATGTTTCTCCATGAATTTCAGAAAAATCAAAAAGTTTTGCCTCCCTAGCCGCTGTTATTGTATACATACCTTTAGCAAGTATTCTTGTGAATCATGTTTCAGGAACTTCCTGAGAATTGTGAGGTGTTTACTTTTTGAGAATTAGAGAGCCTCCCTGTAGGATACCAAGTTTCAATTTGGAAGGAATTGCTACACAATGTGATTTCTATACTTGGGGAATCTTGAGAAATCTTCTGGTGCTACAGAGAGCATTAACTTGCCCCTTACACCTAAGTTGAAAGTCAAGTTACTAGATCTTCAGCTACAGTGAAACTTGGACCTGTGTATACTATGAAGACTTTGATAATTAAAGAACTCTCTTTACACTTTCAGTATGGAACAAATATATGAAAGAAGGGACTGACTAGAAATCCCTTTGGCTGGGTAGAAGCAATAAGGATAGATAAGGCCAGGCTCAGAGGCTTGGAGACAGTGAATGCTAAGTATAGTGGTTCAGTGCCCCAAATCAGTCACTGGGGCAGCTTTGGCTGGCTGTCTTTTTGCGATAGAAGCAATGACTTCACTTCTCCATGGCATTAAGGAATGTTTGATCATTGCCTAGGATATATGTCCATTTTTTTTAGTTAATTGCATATTATATATGTGCAGTTTGGGGTACTTTCAGAAACACTGACCAAATAATATGTGTTTATTAGGTCTTAATAAAAGAGTTAATTTTGGCAAAGGGGTCATTCATTGTTTAGATACAGGCAATTATAATATATTTGATTGTTCCATTTAATGAATGAGCATTTAGAATAATGAGTAAATATGATTAGGAAAAATGTGGAAACAATATTTATCTTTATTGAATTACCATTTATCTCTCATGTCTGACATTTAAATTTAATTCATTATTGGCTACATATCTATCCCCAAATAAGTTTATAGTATTCCTAAGTTCATTCTTAGAATGTATTCATTTTATAAAATCACTTTCCTAACTACAGACATATTGCCACAGTATGAAGTACTAGAAAATGTTTTAGAATATATTTATGAGGAAAGTCTCTTTTTTACAGCAGAGTTTCAGAGTCGTGTTTGTGCATTTGGCTCTTGCCCGAGTGTATTTTGATAAAGGCAGCATTCTCCATGCTTTAACTAATCTTCTTTTCTCTAGTGAAACTATACCCAGAAACTAGGACACTAAAAGAAAGAGAATATAATGAGATAAGTTGGGGGGGGTATTCTGACCATATTGCAGACTAGAAAAGAAAGAGACATCAGAACAACAAAGTTCAGCTTAATTAATAGTTTCCTCTTTAAACATTACTTCTCTTTACTTTTGTCTCATGTGAAAATCCCCCATTAAAATTTTACTAAAATGTTAATACCCCTTGCTGTGAAAATTTGTTTTAAACTGTCTTTAATGATTCTAATACCCAAGCTCTTGATATATCAGGAAATGATTCAAAGCCAGGATGGCTGCAAAGAATAATTTCACTTCCTTTTAAAGTGTCCTTTTATTTATTTATTTTAATTAACATTTGACACAGAGTTGCTTGAAAAACAAGAGAAAACTACTCAGTAATTCTTATCAATGCTATTTTGTTGTTTTTACTTTCACTAATGACCTTTTATGTGAGATTCATTTCTGAAATGTTATGACAAAGTTTTCCTATGACAAAATACTCTATTAACCTTAATTTTACCAGCAACACATTTGGTTTTTTTTTGTTGTTGTTGATGTTTTTGGGTTTTTTTTGTTTTTTTTGTTTTTTTTTTTGCAAGTGAAAAATACATAAACATGGGGCTTATTTTTCTTTGGTCAGAACTGGCAATTTATTTCTGTGAATTTGTGCTACTGTTGGAGTACTCTATACACCTACATTTGTCTATTTTTAGTACTGATACAGGGCCATAGACTGTACTAAGTATGAAATATATTCTGCATGAATTTCTATTTTTGTTAAAATATAGTGTTTAGTGACTTGTTTTCTATCAACTCAGTATATGGGCTTTTTCATGTGGGGATATAAATCTCCTGCCTTCATTTCTGCTAAGCGTCCATCTTAATGTCAGTAAAACTCATGGTTACTATGCTGTCTAATAAAAATAGCATAACTGTGAGAAAAGACATAATGGCACCCCATTCATTTTAATACCATCATTACAATAAGAGTTTAATTTACCATCATTTGATATTTAGTAGCAAAATGAATGGAGTTCACTTTGACACTGCCCTGATTACAGATATCCTAATGAATAGTTCTATGATTGATTGGCTAGATGACATCAGCACAATTATAGGCCTGTGCAAGCATTAAATAGCCAAATTGTTGGGGGGAGAAACACACGAACGCCTGGAGTAGAATGTAGATGGAGTTGGAATATAAGCAGGGTTCGGGTAGAATAGAACCTTTCTTTATGGAAATGCACTTGGAACAATTTCACAGGAAGCAGTTGCTGTTAGGCACTATTGCTATAGCTGAAAGAACAATTTTCTCTTTTGTAACAACAACAACAACAAAATTCCTTGCCCTAGCATCACACCCTCTTAGCTTAGGTTGTCAAAGGAATTTTTTTCCCCAATAGGATTATTGGTTTCTATAACATGATATTTCTTTGTGATATTATAAATTAAAAATTAACTAATTGGTAATCATAATCCCCTTTCAAATAAAAATCCAAAAGCATCAGCTATGTGTGTCTAACTCAATTAAATAAAACTTGATTTCACCCATGAATTATGCTGTTCTTCATTCATTGCTATTCAGGATGTTGGCTTCAAGAATATTTTACAGTGCTCCATTCTCAATTTTTCTTCCTCCTTTTTTCCTACCTCCTGTTCTGCTTAAACACTTAAGCATACACACACAGTCACTCAATCATTCACACACACACACACACACACACACACAGAAGTGTATGCATATGTGCAAGGATACACACACACACACACACACACACACAGACGCACCTTAGACATACAATTGAATTAATTTTAAAAGCTAAATTATTTGGGTTAGGGTTTTCTTTAGGCTTTTTCTCTCCTTCCTCCCTTTTTTCCTCTCTCTCTCTCTCTCTCTCTCTCTCTCTCTCTCTCTCTCTCTCTCTCTTTCTTCCTTTCTATCTTTTATTCTCCCAAGATCGTGCAACAGCTGGAGGTATAGAATGGTGGAGCCACCAGGCCATCATTTCCATAATTTGAGTGCTCAATGGGTTTATAATTCAGCTGTGCTAGAGCACAGTATATGCTGATTTACATGCCTTCAGTCGACACAGACATTTCATGAAAATAAAACACTAGGATTAGTATTACAAGCAGCTTCCAATGCAAAAAAATTAATCTTCTGTAAAAATGGGACCACTCCTGAAAAGACTAGATACAACTCAGGCTGTACATTACATATCTTAAATCATTTTGTGAGAGATCAGTAAAAGCTTAATGATGCTATTCCTTTTTAAAATTTTTTTTTCCTCAAAGAAATGTACTGAATTCTGTGCATTTGAAAAATTAGAAAGAAACAGTTGGTGCTTGGTCCTGAGAAATAGTACACCATCAAAGCCTCTTATTGTACTTTAGTTGTTGCCAAGGATATGTTATTATTCATAGTTTCCCAAATATGGACATTTACCAGATTTAAAATAGATACTTTATAAAAGTCTGGATTTCATCTCTGATTAGAATCCATACTTATTCCCTTCCTTCTATTTTTGCCTTTTATTTATTTATTTATTTATTTATTTATTTATTTGAGACAGGACATACTCCTTCCTTTGCCCTCACCTCACTGCTGGGAGTAAAAGTGTTCAGTATAGCCAGCTCAGAATATGTATTTTTCCCCCAGTAATTCCGTCCCCAGTGATCCTTGTAAAGCAGTAACAAATCCCTGCTTGGGAAGCCTTCTATGTTAAGTTGAATACTTAAGTTTAGATTAGCTGTCCACATTCAAAGTGCTCCATATAACAATTCCTTGATCCATATAACAATTTTTCCATCCCAGTTGCGAAGAGCTGCTGTTAAACACAAACAAGTGTCTAAGAAATGCAAGTGTCTAAAAAGTTTCTCTGTTCAGGCTATATTTACTTAAAAAGAAATTCTATGAACAGAGATGGGATTGTGCTGCTGTTAGCTGGTAAGTGGGGATTGGGGATACAGTCTTATAGTTTTTAGATAAGCTCTAATCATGTAGTGCATTTAGGATTTAAACCCACAATACCTAATCTCCAGAGTGGTGTACCCACTACACCGGACTACATTGCAGTTTTTACCATGCAATGTATAAGTTGATGCATCTGGGCTTATTTCAATGACTCCTGCAAAACCTCAAGCAAGGAGCAATACTACAGCTGAAGAGGACCAATTCAAGAGCAAATGAAGATCTCTTTATGAAGCAGGTAGTAAATCTATGAAAGTAATTAGAATGATAAATGATCAGCCCCCAAACATGAATAGGTTCAAAAAACATCTTAATAAACTGTGGAGGATAAATCCATAATGGATTGTTACTGAAGAAAAGAACCCTTTGAGATGGTCCATTATTAAAGTAAAAATAGGAAACAATAGAAATGCAAATGTAGGTCTTTCTATCTTATAAAAAATGCTGAAGACTGATTTACAGGTGGCTCAGATGTAGTTTGGCTGTTTCAGAATCAATGGACTTAAAGAATTTAGAGATTACTGACCATTTTCATTTTCCAATGCAGAATACATTAATGTAGAAATCAGTCTCTCTGATATGTAGAACTCTTGTAATGACTTGAGTGTGAAAACTGAAGGTAGTGCTTCTGAATTTTAGAGATCTAAATGCAATCTGCAATGAAGCAGCTCATTTTTACTTTTTGTATAATGATGTGTCATCAAAATTAAACATATGAATGGATCATTAAGTTATTAAGGTTGTCCCTTTTAATTTGTTCGGGTACCTGGTATTCTGGCTAATTTATGGTGATTGGCAAATGTACTGATAAAGTGTCCTGGGTCATCTGCATAAAAACCTCAATGTACACGGTATTTAAATGAAGTTTTCTAAGCTTAAATATTCAGTCAGACTTCCATTTATAGGACCAGAAATAAAAATTTTCATTTTATTAATTCTAAGCAGTTCAGTAATCCATGCTGTAATTTATGTTATTATATATCATCTCCCCTGCCCATGCCTTATCCTTCAAATTTTTTTTTGTTCATTTGTTATTCAAGGAAACTGGAATTATCCTCAATGCCTCAAAAAAAATCTGTGTCCTTAAAATTCCTCCATTGAAATACATTTTATTTTACTTCTCTTAAGTAATTTTTTTCTTACAGTTTTCTAACACTGGTCCTGACTTTCAATTTTAATATTCTGAAAATAATCTGAAGTTGAAAGAAAGAATTTACAATCACAACAAAATGAATTTGTGGTTTGTCCCTTACAACATGATACATTTACCAGTCACTTTTTCCAAGGGTGAGTAAAATAATATTTGAAAACTGCTGTTTAGAATGAGAGCCTACCGAGACTAAGATAACATATGAAGACATTTTTCTAACCATGGGTCTAGTTTTCTCTGATTTTTGGTTTTCAATGTGAAGGTCAGGCTACACCACCAGCAGAGTTAATCTGGCTTAGAAACTGGGCTATAATGTTCAACACAGGAAGCCTCTGTGCATAGTGTAGCTCGCCTCTCGTGATTGCTGGGAAATGGTAGGTTGAAGGACTTGTAGAGTGCTTCATAGCTTTGAAAAATCAATTATCAGTTAATAGGCCCGTTAGAACACCCTAGTTTTTGAGCATGGCATTCTGCCACTGAAACACTCAAAAACTTTTACAGTTATACTGTAGACAAAAATCCATTTTGTTTCTATCTCCTCCTGTTAATCAATGGTAGGACAGAGCCTAGCATTTTGTTCATTTAGCAGCAGATTCATTTGATCTGTAAATGCTTTAGTATAAATCACCATGTATGTACCAAACTTTGAGATTCACTAGGACTTTCCCTTGGTCTGGCAGTGAGTTTCTAGCTTTGTGTTTGTCCATGTCAAAAACAGAGTAAAAGTATTAAGGAAGAGTTGCTTGATACTATAAATGTGTGTGTGTGTGTGTGTGTGTGTGTGTGTGTGTGTATGTGTGTGTGTGTGTGTGTATGTGTGTGTGTGTGTGATTATTTTGTTAATTAGAAACATCAGCTTCTTCATATCAAAACTTTCCTAATACCATTTTACTTATAAATTTTCTATGAATTGACTTTTATATAATAATTGGGAAAAGAGGGTTGGGAAGACAGTTCTTTCTGACAAAGTGCTATACATACAAGCACTGGACCTTGTGTTGGAGCTCCAAACCTATGCAAAAAGTAGGCTCTTGAATTTCACTGCTGGGAAATTCAGCAAGCCCAAGGTCTACCTCAAAAGTCAAGGTGTATCGTTATTGAAAGAGGAAGTAGAGGCCTGTGGCCTCCAAACACATGAAATTCGTACACACACACACACACACACACACACACACACACAAACATGCTTGCACACATGCACACTCGTGTATACTTCTACTCTCATGTGTAATTGTGGGACTACTAAAGGCAGCCTGTTTTCTGGTCCACCTAGGTTTAAACCTGGAGACCCAGTAGGTGTTCCTGCAAGGTACAGAAGGCCCATTTACCACGCTCCCAGACACTAGGCTTCTGAAATGAGGCCCCAGTTCAATAATTCTGTGGCATTCAGTCACACAGGACAACGCCCCAAGTTCCGGGTATTCTGTCTGGACTTTACCACCACAGTTACCTGGCAACAGCCAGGTATGCTCCTCCCCACAGTTACCTGGCAACAGCCAGGTAGGCTCCTCCCCACAGTTACCTGGCAACAGCCAGGTAGACCCGGCCCACTGTAAAAGGGGCTATTTGCCCCACCCTCCCTCTCTTACTTTCTTATTCTCTTGCTATTACTCTCTTACTCTTGCCTCTCTCTCTTGTCCTCTTGCTTCCCCTCTCTCCACATTCCATTTTCTGCTCTTTCCATATGGCCATGGCTGGCCTCTACTTCTCTACTCTATCCTTCTCTCTGCCTTTTTCTGTCTCTACTACTGTTGTATCTCCCCTTCCTGCCATGACAATAAAGGCCTTCAAACCAAGGACTACCTCTTCTCATCGGGATCTGCCATGCTAGAGCAATGGAGCGGGTCTTCCTCTAAAAAGCCACGTCTTTACAGAATATCTTCTAGTGTTCCCAGACACAGTCACCATCAAGCCAATCCACTGAGCAAGCCAAAGACTCTCCTCCCAACTCTTTTCCCTTTGCCTGCTCTGAGCCCTTGTCTTGCCCCTTTCCCTTCAACCCTGGGCCAGAGCCAGCTCCATGCCCCCTACCCCCATTCCATTTTCAGCTCCTCTGTGCCTTCAACAGCTTCTACAGTGTCCAAGGGTTAGAACCTGCTGTCCCCAACCTACATGCAAGCCTGGGGAACCTAAGCCAACTCCAGCAGTTCTGCGAAGACCTCATATTGCACCTTTTCACCGCCTGAGTGGGGTCCTATGGCTTCTCACAGCCTGCTGTTGCATGGGGTGCATGCAGTCAAACTTCCCATCCCGCCTCCAAGAGTGGCCTTAGCCATGTGGTAGAGTAGACATGGAACACCATTTTAAACCACATGTACTCCCACATATGAACACACACACACACACACACACACACACACACACACACGTAAAAAGGTTGGTGGTGTCTGGCACCGTAACTTATGTATTTATGCCTTAGAAGATGAACAAATTGAAAAACAAGTGAATACAGCTATTAAGAAAAAAGTTAATTTCCCTGTCATTTTAGTAAATCCAACCAGTGGTTCTCAACCTAGTATTTTCTTTGTTATTACATAATTGCAATTTTCTGCTGTTATTAATTTTAATGCAATTATTTTTTGAAGATAGTAGCTTCCCAAAGTGGTTGGAACCCACAGGTTGAAACTCCTGTTTTAGCCTGTGTGACCCAACTCATCTCTTCATGAAGATTTTGTCACAAAGTCATTATGTGAATTCTAATATTTCTCAATCATTGATTTTACCTAAGACTGAAAAGTTTCATGATTAAAACTGGCAGTTTAGGATGACAGATTACATGAGCTCTGAGATATCACTTCTTTTAAACTTAAAAATTGTACATATTAATGGGGTTCTACTCCAGAACCACATCTTTACTAATGGATTTATACCCCCCTGATATATTAAGATTTTGCTATATTCCATAAAACATACCACCTGTAGTTCATATCTAAGGAACGTCTTCCCTCTTATTTTCACTTGACTGCAGGGGTAAGTAAGATGGAGAAAGAATAATCCACAGTGTGGAGCAGGTGATTTAGTACATTTGGGCAACACTTTTGTCATGTAAAAATAGCCACAGTGTTAGAGTCTTTAAGCACAGGAGTTAATCACAGTGGTGAAATATTGGCTCAGCTGAAAATAACACAGTTACTCAGTTCAAAATAATTTGTCTTGTCATCTTCAGTGATAACAATTGTCAATTAATAATAAGACTGGAGGATATTTTAGAGGTCAGTAAAAGTAATACAATATTTTGGTTCTTTTACTCTCTTCTGACGTTTTGGTGTCTGAACGATATACATTTGAAGTATTGCTCTGTAAAGAAATCAGCAGAGGAATGGTGAAACAACTTAGCTAGTGAAGAAGCCTAACAAGCCTAACATCCTAAGTTCAATTCCCCAAGACCATACAATGGAAGGCAAGAACCTACTTCTGCAAGCTGTCTTATGACCTTCACATTTGTGTACTACACACACACACACACACACACACACACACACGCGCGCACACACACACACACACACATTATTGATATGAAAGATATTAGCAAACTCCTGCAATATATGACATCAAATAAGGATATGAAAACAAATAACGGCAATCCCTCTAGCCTAATGGATAACTCTGGATCTCTGACATCTAGAATAGTGCTCAGCTTATATGAGCACTATTTATGGTCTTCCATAAATACATGGGAATTGAATGGTTAACGAGTACAGCATCAAATTATATAAACACCAAGTGTTGCCTGAATTCTTAATAAGTACAACTCATTAGACCTAAAAGTTCATTTATTTTAATATCCAGTCTTTCTTGTTATTCTTGGATTTTTTTTTCATGTTTTGACCTATTAGAAAGCAAAGGTGAGTTTCATTTCCACCTCAACATATGCCAATAGTGTAAATAAACAATCTCAGAAGTTCTTTTCTATAAAGTTGGGGGCCTGAAAACTTTGAATTCCTAAGTATTATAATATATGCATTGATTTTCTTTTCTGGCTATGATTCTTCAACCAGCTGTGGGTGGATTTCATAGCTATGTGGTTCAACCCACACTTCCATTTCGTTAGTGGTTGGAATAGAAAGCCTCCAAAAACTTCTTGCTTCAGTCTGTCTGGTCCATTGTAGAAGGCAATTATTATCAGAGAACAGGTTTGATTCTCTCCAAATATCATAGATACTATAATGTTACTCTAGATGCCTTTTACTTCTGAATCACTTCTCTCTTGAGGGGAAATATATGTGTTTGTGTATTTATGTATATATCCTCACAACTCAACAATAACTGTGACCTAATTTCCACAGACTCTTGAAATAGAAATCACAGGGCCTATATATTTGAATATTACATTTATATTTGAAAGGGGTAGAACAGTCATCATAGTCATTTTGTTTGCTGTGATGGTTAATAGGACTCCACATGATTATTCAAGAAAAGAAACACAATATCCACATTCAGATAACCCATTTTGCTATAGAACAATTTTATAGGAAGGGAGCTTCAGTATCATGAGCCAGAGTCTTTTAACCACAAGTTAAAGAGTTAGGTACTTGCAGCACTGGGGAAAGATGATCCGTCTCTGATTATTCTTGGAAAGCATCTTTCCTGTCACCGAATAGAAAATCATAATAACTTGTTTCTTATCTTTCCTTGCCACCTTTCAGCAAGCAACCTAAAAAAAGTACTTTTCTATTGCTAATGTCTCATTGTATTGTAATTTTCACTGCAGAAGTTACTGCATACATTTGTTTTTGAATTGTATATAATTATTCCAGTATTATGATTTCTTCATCATTTGGAAACATTCCATACTTTGTTTTGTGGCTATTTGGATTCTAATGTATCAGATTCT
This sequence comes from Mastomys coucha, assembly GCF_008632895.1. Classification (NCBI taxonomy): domain Eukaryota; kingdom Metazoa; phylum Chordata; class Mammalia; order Rodentia; family Muridae; genus Mastomys; species Mastomys coucha. The sequence goes on from NC_045030.1 coordinate 125,038,852, forward strand.
TTTAAAATAAAAGAAATACATAGCATAACCATGTCTATTTCAATGAGCACATGCAGCCAAGTCTGATGTAAAACCCTACTGTCAGTTTGGTTTGCTATGGCTCATTGAAAGGGTTCCCGAACACAGATCCCAAAATGGCAACTTACAGGGTTTTGTTTCTGTCTCATGGAAGATTAGAGTTATTGCATGTTGTAATTTATCTTGATTCTACCTTCTATGCCTTGGAAATTATAGAAAACACATTCTGTGGGACAATGATACAGACCATTTGAGAGAGGTGGCTTTGTGATCAGAGGAACTTGGCCTTTTGTTCCTTATATAATACTAGCTGAAAGGCTTAGAGTGAGATTTCATCATATAATGGGAGTCACCATATCATCTTTTGTCACAGAGTTGACAACTCCAGTGGGACTAGAGATAGGAGAAAGAGGCATAGACAGAGCTAGGGTAATTTTTAGTTTGCGCATGAAAAGAGTCCTTTATTTTGATATATGAGTTTTGACTCAGATATATCCATTCCCTCTGATTGAGTTGCACTAGGGAGAAGCCAACAGAAAAATACTAGGAATTAATTATTAAATTATGTTTATATATTTATATCTTTCATACATATTCATCTATTTATTTAATATTTAGTGTTTTAATTATTAAACAGCTTTTGAACATTGTTTATGGGAGAATATTCTTTGGCAGCCAAAATATATTCTCAAGTATAAGCAGCTGACTGAAAAGCAGAGTACCATAGAAACATTATAGAGCTCCTAGCTTCTGAATTCCTTATAGTGTATTTGAAGTCAAAACACTTAAAACAAGAGGACAACCCATTCCATGAGAATTCTACTAGATAACTATGCATTACCAAGTCCTTATATAAGACAAGTAAGAAAAGAAAATAACTAAAGATGTCCCACTGCTTTTAAAGAGTTGAGTTTAACTCAGTGTGATGAGTAATGTGAAAGACTCAAAGAGTTAAATCACTTGATACTCAAACATTTGCAAAATATTTTTATAGGCCTCCCAGAAAATGTAAGTCTATTTAGCAGGCTGTACAAGTTGACAACAGTGACTCCATGTTGTAATCCAGACTTCATCTTCTGCTCTTATATCTTATATATACATGGCTGTGGCATCTGTTTGGAAGGAAAGCAACACCTTCACTTATATTTTCCAGAGTTGTTTTGTCCTTTGGCTACTTTGGAAAGGCCTACTGCCTTAAAGTGTCCTTTGCTCACTCAAGATTTTCCATAACCTCATCAAGAAATTGTTTCAAATTTGCTAAGCCTTAAAAGAAATATGACATTGAAATTCTATCTAATTTTGTATTTAATGAACCACCATAATATTATACGTATGACCATATGTGCAACTATGGTAACTAAGTTCTGAGGATCAAGAAGGAAGATGTGATTCTTTGCCCTAGACTACTGCAAAATAACTGCAAGATCATAAGGACCAGGATGTCTTCAGTTAGATAAATGTCCCTCAGATATGGCATGGAAAAAGTATCCATAAACTCTTAACAATATGGTTGCTTGAACAAGACAAGCATAATGATATAAATTGATGTACCAGTGTAGGTGGTGAAAATTCCACAGGATCCTAATCTCCATGATGGCCTATAGACAGTCAGTGCTGCTGAGATAGTGAGAAGTACATTTTTCCAGGGACAATTTCCCATGTACTTATTAATCCCAAGTTGTCAGCCCTGGACATACATACATATTATCAACACTAAATGGACTTAATAGTTTGTGTGTGCATGTGTGTGTATGTGTGTACATATGTATATAAGTACAGTAACATATACATACCTGTTATTTATGGGCCCCCAAAAGATACAACTGCATATAGAACCATTTCGACATTTAGCATACTTTCCCAAACAAGGAATAATAATACTGATATAGACATTTGAATATTTTTGTGCCTATATGTTCCTGGGCACTATTGATAAGAGATAGGCCTACCTAAAACAGATTAAGACCTGTAACCAGAGATCATCATAGGTGGAAAGTATGCTGGCAATCATATATCTAGACTTTTTCAAGAAGAATACTTTTATATGGTTTTTGAGCTATGAATACTTTTTTTTTGCATTTAAAGAATGCTATATTTTTTTTTCTTTTTTTTTCTTTATTTATATGCGAATTTCTCCATTCTCAGTTTCCCCTCCAAAAA
>NC_045030.1:125041523-125042961 GCF_008632895.1 Mastomys coucha
GGGGCTACAAACCCCTCAGCTCCATTGGTCTTTTCTCTAATTCCTTCACTGGGGACCCTGCACTCAGTCTGTATCTGATTGACACAGATATATTTTTTTTTAAAAAAGGTCCAACTATATGGCGTTAAAGTCTGACATAGTTATGTTTCTGTACCAACAAATTTCACCTTGGTTTATATTTAACCTTTTCTTATTATGCTTGCTTATGCAACACACAACACATACACATGGACACACACACACTCACACACAGCCACAGGTACACACAGGCACACAGAGATCTTTCCTTAAGGTTCAACCTTCAACCATGCCACTGAAATAATTTAATATTGAAACTATTCATGTTCACTTTTTAAGAGAGGCATGGGTTATTCAATCTGAATACCCATGAAAGTCATCCATATTTTATGCTGTAGACAACACATCACATTTTGTTGACTATTCTACCCCTTTTCAATACTTTAGTAGCAGTATATCCCAACATATATTTGTAAAAGAATTAATTTTGGACATCCTTTTGGTGGGGGAAAACCCATGTGATCCTCAGGACTAGGATATTAGGCCTCTGGTCACAGTTGCTTGAATTAGGGATTGGCATATTATCTGGTTTAGAGTGTTTGTTATAGGACCCTAAGTCACTCATATTGTGTAAAACTCATTTTTTTCAGACTGTAACTGTGTCTTGTGTTTTCAAAGACTCCATTTTACAAGCTACTTTTTAGTCCTTCTTGAAAACAGAGGCTGTCTCTGCTCCTCCTCCTTGGACATGTGAATAGCACCATCCAGCTGGCATCAAGTACTTATCATAGGCTGACAATTAAGTGGGCGTGGGGATGGATTAGGACTGTAGGGGCACATGGGTGAATTAAAATAAAAACTGTGACAATGGTGGCAGGAGAATCTGGAGTGGAGACTGTAACATCAAATTAACATGTGAAAGAAGCAGAGAAAGACTCCCTTTCTTACCTGGGCCCATCTGCCAACCAGAATTCACAAGAAAAAAAAAAGGGGAAATAGAAAGAGAAGTGGGTGGTATGTAAAGGTTTTATCAAAGGCTATATACTTCAGGTTCCAATGTTTTTAGGGCTCTTTCCTCACCTCACTGGCCAACTCTACTCTGGAAGTATTTTCTCTCTCTTAAAAAAACCTTCTCAATTTCTATTTTCAGTCATGTGTAATCTTTTGTCCTGGTTCACAAGAGCACAGAATGGAGTGGTCTCTGAACTCAGACCTACGGACCAACACTAAACATGCTCTTCCTTTTTCTTTTCCTTATCTCCTTTTTAGATACTGGCCAAAAGCCAAAGCAGGCTCTCCAGCCTTGGCGTTCTCACTGTTTCTCTGCCCTTTACACTATGACCTCTTCTTCTGTTCCATTTCCTTTCCTTGCAGCAGCTTCTAGAATTTTCTGCTGGCCTGTTCTGTTTTTTTTTTTTTT
>NC_045030.1:125043629-125046627 GCF_008632895.1 Mastomys coucha
TCCCCTCTCTCCCTCTCAATTAAACCTCTTAAAAGTGGAACTGTTTGGGCCTAGTGTGGTATATTCTGATGGGACCCACTGTTCTAACACATCATTTGGTGCCAAAGCCCGGGAATTGGTGGTTCCATCATCAGCTGCTGCACTGCTCTGCAGCAGGGACCGGCAGAGATCACAACCACGTGGGTCTGTCACAGCACTAGCAACCTCAGCTGCTGTGAGTTCCCAGTTTGAGGCCCCCTCAGCTGGTGGCTACTAGAATCACAGGCTTTCACCACTGAAGCTGCCACTGCTGAAGTCACCACCATCAAGTTGAAGCCCAGCCAGAGCCACCCCACACACAGTAGTACATACGAACTTCTACCATGTGAGCCACGCCCTGCCTGGTCTATCATGTGGGGCTAGCCTCTGCTCAGACCCACACCTACCCATTCATTTTCACGTTTTCTATTTACCAGCCCACTATAATTCTTGCTCAGACACTGGCATATTAATTGGTAGGATCAGTCAAGGTGAGGACCTTCAGCTTTCCAGATACAACCTGGCCAGCCTTCTCTGGGAACCATAGGGTTTACAGTCATGCCAATTGACATATGTCTTAGGACTTCTGCCATTGGTTGCCCTTCCCTTGAAAGCAACTCTTCGTTCCCCAATTATTCTGGGCACTTACAGCCGAAAAATCCTTGGATCCAAGGTGGGTTGCTTTCCACAACAGACTCAGGGTCTGCTGGGTAGCCACTAGGAGGTCCTCGTGACGACTTGGATCACTAGCATGGCTGATACTTCTTGATTTTTGAACTGTTCTCAGGATGCTGGTATGAATAGTCCAACTACCTGCGAATGGGTGTCAGAATGTCTCTTACTGTAGCTCCAGGCACCCCACTGGAATATCTCCTGGAAATCTCAAATCTTTGAAGTTAACGCCTGACTTGAAGGCATCAAAATTAATATATCTCTGTAATAAGATCTGGATTAAATATCAACTAGATGGGAGTTCAAAATGGCGACTTAGTGTCGCCACCCTAGATCCAACTGTTTTAAGGGATCTTAATACACACTGCCAGTGAACTGGTAAATGGAAGGAGGTTCCTTATGTCCAAGCATTTATCTATCTCCGTTCCATCCCTCCTTATACTCTACTTGTTTCCCAATCCAATTTCTCTTAGCCATGAAATCTACACAACCTCCTCTAGATGATGCTACAATGCTAGATGCAGCTAATGAATCACTCCCTTTTCACCACAGAACTGTCTCCATGCCAATGAAAACACAAACTGCTGCCTCAGTTTCTCCTCACCAGGATGCCCCAGAGCCTGATATCTTTATCTCTCCAGACCCCTCCCCTTCTTCTGTGCCAAGTGTGGGCCGCGCCAAACACCCCACATTGGTAGCTACCTTCACTCCTCCTGTCACCCGCTCTAAAGCTACAGCCAAACCTCCAAGTCCTTCCTCCCCAGAGACACCTGACCCAGCAATGGTCCTACCTCTAAGGGAAGTTGCTAGAGTAGGTGGTCTTGTCAGAGTACATGTTCCGTTCTCACTTAGTGAACTTTCCCAAATAGAAAACAGGCTGGGGTCCTATACTTCTAACTCTTCCAAGTTTATTAAAGAGTTCCAGTATATCACTCAATCTTACAACTTGACTTTCCATGATGTTCATGATTCTTACTAATAACTTACTTCCTGAGGAACGCAGATGAGTCTGGGAAGAGACAAGAGTGCATGCAGATGGAATTCACCAAACAGACGGCACATACCCAATTGGCTCTGAGACTGTGCTGGACCAGGATCCCTGGTGGAATTGCAATTCTGCAGGTGGTATTTTAGTCAGGGACAGGTTCACTACATGCTTTCTGGCCGGTCTTAAAAAAGCAGCCATAAAGCCAGTAAATTTTGAAAAACTCCAAGAAGTTGTCTAGGAGAAGCAGGAGAAACCATCTCAATTTTTAGCATGCCTTACAAAGGCTTTATTATAGCATACCAATATGGACCCTGAAAACCGAGAAGGTAAGCAACCTCTGATGACCTACTTCTTTTCCCAGAGCTACCCTGACATAAGAGCTAAACTTAAAAAAACTGGAGAGGGGATGCCTAACTCCACAGGCAGAAGTCTTAGTGCTGGCCTTCAAAGTGTACCATGGGAGAGATGATAGAATCTGCAAACAAAAATACCATATGCTGGCAAAGGCTGTCCAACCAGCCCCAGCCACTACCCTGGACTCATCATCCCCTAAGACTCAGAGACCACAAGGTACCTGCTACAAATGTGGTAAAAAAGGTCATTGGGCAAAAGCCTGCCCTAATATCTGCAAGCCAAGAGGGCCATGCCCTAAGTGGCATCAAGAGGGACATTGGGCTGCTGATTGCCCTCATGTTACACAGAACAGAGGGACATCACTTCCAGATAACCCTCCAACTGATCTCCTATACTTGGCTATGGCCAACTGAGGAGGCTCAAGCTCCCCTGACCCGGCCACTGCCATCACTAGCAGGGGCCCCCGGGTAGATATCATGGTATGTAGGTGGCCCATCTTCTTCCTCTTGGACACTGGAGTGATTTACTTGGTCCTAACGGAGTTTTGGGGACCCACTTCTTCTCGTTTTCCTATTGTTGGGGTAGGAGGACAAGCTTACTTCCCTCTTCAGACCCCACCAATTAGTTGCATTTTTAGGGGTGTACCTCTCATCCATTCCTTTTTGGGAGTGCCAACATGTCCTGTTCCCATATTGGGAAGGGATCATCTAGCTAGGCTGAGAGCCTCTATTTCCTTTGCTCCCCACATTCACCTAAACCCAGGCTCACCAGCAGTTCCCCTGCTCCTTCTCCTAGCCAGGCAACCTACAAACACTACCATGTTATTTCCTTTACCAGCTTCTCAAAGTAGGTCCCTGAGTCTGGCATGTCCAGAACCCCTTTGTTGCTAAACACCATTCTCTCATTGTCATTCAATTTCTGGACTCTACCAGGTACATAACCCAAGCTCAATACCCCATCTCTCTC
>NC_045030.1:125047001-125078212 GCF_008632895.1 Mastomys coucha
GGTTTGGTGTCCCAGCCTCTCTCCAATTAGACAATGGTCCTGAATTTACTTCCCAAGTCTCTCAAATCCTATCTAAAGCCCGAGACATCCCCTGGTATTTTCAAATTCCTTACCACCCTCAATCTTCTGGTAAGGTAGAAAGAACTAATTGCTCTTTAAAAAACACTCTTGTTAAGCTGTCACAAGAACTTCACCTTGATTGGGTTAAACTCCTCCTATCTCTGGCTCTTTTCAGGTTATGAGCTTTCCCAAAGCAACCTCTCCTCATCTCTCCCTTTGAACTCATGTATGGACGTCTAGTCCTAACTCCTGGCCTTTCACCTAAATGCTCTCCCCTCCCATACCATCTACTTACCCCATGACTTTGCCACCTCCATTCTCTCCTATGGAACTTTGCTGACCATACACTGTTTCCTGTACACTACCTATCAACATTGGAGACCAAGTCCTTCTATCCCCTCCAGGTCATCAGCCCTCACCTCTCTCTCAAATGGCAAGGCCCTTTTAAAGTAATTCCTGTGACCCCTACAGCTGCAAAACTCAAGGGACTCTCTCATTGGGTCTATCTGTCTCACCTCAAACCTTTCATTCCTCCAACTAAAAATGACTCTTCTTCATACACACCAATCTTAACAGGACAGTGCTCTGTTAAGCTCCAGAGGACAACGAGACTGCCCAGCTTGTCCCCAATTCCAGAAAATGAGACTCCACTCCTGCTTGACTTCAGTGGATTAGACATGGGTTTCTCATCCTCCCCCTGCTGTTCATTTCTATCCATGGTAGCCCTTATATCTGGAGATTTGAAGTTCAAGAAACCCTCACAGGTAACAGACAGTCTTTCCAAATAGGGTCAGGAACTGCTCCATAGCCAGATGCCAGGAACCAATCCAAATTGCTATCATCCAGGTATCTGTAATCCCATCTAAATATTATGATCTCTATACTTACTTTTTCTTTGACCAGGCAAAAGGTTACTGTAGAAAATGGCCAGATGAATATGGGGGCTGCCCATATTGGTGTTGTCAAATACATATGCTAGGATCATGGATCAATCATTTCTTCTATCAATACCGCAAGACACTCTTTTTCTACATACAAGACCCGTGGGATTCCAGGTGGGAGACAGGAGTTGTTGGTAAGCTCTATTGTAAAAATCAGCCCGGGATCCCAGTAAGTACCATCCATATCCAGAGAAAATATGTCTCAATTGTCCAACCCCTGGATATTGGAAAAGCAGAGGAGATAATCAAACACTCCTGTGAGGTCCTTACCTCTTTGCCATCACCTCTCATAAATGGCACTAACTTGTCATTTCACCTTTTACTTCAAACCTTGACCTCAGCATACCAATTCCTTAATATCACCAGACCTGGATGCTTTAAGGATTGCTGGTTACGTGTACCCCCTGGAACTAACTCACATACACTTACAGCATCTCTTGTCACTTACAGCATCTCTGGTGATACTGCCAAGTAATGTTACCTTGCCCTTTGTCAGCTGCCCTTGCTCCAGTGTCACCATGACTCCATACCTTACCTCTGTCCCTCTCTTTGGAGTGGCAACCTGTTTTAAGGCCTCTGGGACTCATTCAGTGGGAATGCTGAGCTCCCTAGACTGCAATAGAACCATAATCCTTGAAATATTATCTCTGCCACAATGCCCTACAATCCAAAACATGTCAATTCTTTGTGGCACTCAGGTATATCATCGCCTACCTGCTAGCTGGTCAGGAGTTTGCACATTAGTATTCTTTTCCCTGAACTGGGAGTAATCCAGGGAAACAAGCCCCTGCCAATCCCAGTTGTAGATAAGATAGCTGCCCAACGTAAGAGGGCAGTCCAAGTTGTGCCACTCTTGGTTGCTACGGGAATAGCCATAGGTGTTGGTACTGGAGTTGCAGGGATAACAACTTCCATGATCCAATATAATACATTCACTTCTCAGTTTCAAAGCAATTTTCAAAAAATGTCTAAAACTTTGCTTCCTATTCAAAACCAGATCGATTCTTTGGCAGCTGTGGTGCTTCAGAACAGACGAGGACTAGATATCCTGACAGCTAAAGAAGGTGGTCTTTGCCTGTTCCTCCAGGAAGAATGCTGTTTCTACATCAACCAATCCGAGATAGTAAGAAATAAAATCCAGGAGCTACGGTCAGATGTAAAAATTTCAGGGACCGTGAGACCTCCAGTTCTGAGATTTTTGAAAACCCCATATGGAAGTAGATACTCCTGTTTGTAACTCCTTTCCTAGTCACTTCCTGGTGTTATTATTTACTCCCTGCCTCATTAATCTTGTTTTTACATTTCTTCATCAGCAAATACAAAAAAATTCTAACCAAACTATCAATCAACTCCTGTTACAGGATTACCAGCCGCTGCCCACAGATGAGCCACTGTCCACAGAAGGACCTGATGTGAACATTTACCAAGTGGATCCCGATGGTGAAAGCCAGCTACCCCCATTGACGATACCCCTAGACAGCAGGAAGTAGCTTAGGAGAGACAATGCCCTTGTTCCCTTTTCCCATCGGCTTCCCCTTCTCTTTTTCTTTCCTTCTCTTTATAATATCAAAAAGGGCATCCAAAGCCTGTGCAGTCGCATGGGCGGGTCTCACAGACCTGTTGCCAGGGCAACAGCCATTCCCAGAATCCATTGGGCTCACTTCCCACCTTTACCTGCGGCCACTATGTCAGAACCCATATGTATCCATATATATATCCATATATATCCATATATATATATATATATGTGTGTGTGTGTGTGTGTGTGTGTGTGTGTATGTATGTATGTATGTATACAGACAGGGAACATCCCTCCATCTCTCTCTCTCCCTCCTCTCTTTCCACTACTGTTCCCTCTCCCCCTCTCAATTAAACCTCTTATATGTGAAACTGGTTGGGCCTAGTGTGTGGTATGTTCTGACGCGACCCGCAGTTCTAACACATCAAATGCGATTTTATAAAGAGATGGGCATCTAGCATTGTGATGGTGAATGTCCCCATGTACAACCCTGTCATCTGACCACCTGGTGTATGTCTCAAAGGACTAGCAGACAAAACACTCCTTCCTATCTCTAGGGCTTCAGCTCTTCTGGCTCCCAGTTATCTATATAAGCTATTTGAACTGCTTGCCCTCTTGTTCCCCTGTCTAGATCTACAGTACATATGTCTACATACTCACTTGTCATGATCTAGTTCTGACTTCCTTTCACTTTGTTACTGCAACTCAGCTCTGATCCTGCTGCCTAACTCTACAGCCAATAGGTAGAATACAACAGTTTCTGCAGATTCTTCTCCAGCTTAGGTATCAATACAGACTTGATTTGCATTTCTATCTTCTTCTCTGCTAGTTGGTACTTCTGAAACCCTGGCTGCATCCTACACATATATGTATATGCAAATATATTTACAGTGTGATGAGCAATGTGTGATCTGAATGCTAATGTTAATAATTAAGACTTAAAAAAAGAGACTGTTTGCTTTCAGGGACATGTAGAAACTGGGGGGAGTATCTAGCTAATTTCTGCTATTGAAACTGCCATATACTGTGAATTTGTTGCTATTTAATAAGTTCTGACATCATGGAAAGACACATCTATGTTGCTGATACAGCACACACAAAACTCTTAATTTTTTCATGCATTTGTTTAGCAGTCCTTATGTGTATATGAGTGGGTGCATGTGTGTGAGGTACATATAGATCACTGCATCCATATGGAGATCAGGGGATTACTAGGGAGAGTCTATTTGTTCTCCCTTTCTGACATCTGGGTTCTGGAAACTGTCCTCAAGTTGTCAAGCTTGATGACAAGTGCCTTTGCCCTTTGAGCCATCTCATCAGCTCAACATTATTAGAAAAGTGAATGTTAAATCCCTTTTTCCTGAGTTTAAAAACTAGAAGACAACTATTTACAAATACAATTTCCTTATACCATCAAGACATGAGGATCAGAGGAAGAAGGAAACAATGAGACAGAACTCTGATGACATTGTTTAAAAACCCTGGATTAATCTATATTTGAATCATAATGATTAAATAAGACAATGCATTCTGTTTTGATTACATTTATTTGAATTATTTTTCTGCTGTTTACAGATAAGGCAAATTTAATGATTGAAAAACTACAACCCAGTAGGGGAGGAAATCCATCAAACTGAATGGTGCTGCATGCTCCACATTTGAAGGACAACTTCCTTCGTTTATGTATGATTGAAATAACTAAGTGAGGAAGATAAAATTTATTGCTTTAAAAGAAAAGTTATGTGATATTCACAATTAAATTTTCCTAAATAATGTTTTATGAGACCACAGCTACTTACTCATTTATGTACCAAATTTGTCTGATCTTGTGCTGTAGCAGCTGGCTTGATTAGTTTTGACAGCATTTGTATGGACCATGAAACCTAAAATATTTATAATTTGGCCTTTTACAGAATAAGTTCATTGACCTCTGGTCTAACTGAAACAGTTGATTCCCAAAAGCTCTTTTTGTTTAAGCTTCCTTTTGGTCTACTAGGGAGACCATAATGGGGCTCATTGAAATTTATAGCTCTATCTTAGTCTAAGAATTAAAGTACAGGCAGGGAGAGGTAGGGGTCACTTTCACCCACTCAGGGAATAACTCAGTGAGTGAGAAATTTATTCACTATAAGGTAGGAGGAATTTGTCACTGAGAATTTTGAATAAGTTGTTAAATGTCACCAGGTGAAATGCTTTCTGACCCAAGCCCTGGAAAACCTGTTTTACATTACCAGCTATAGACACAGAGAGTCAAAAGAGGTGCAAACATTTGTTCATTCCTTACAATAAGTTCTAGGTTTTATTTTCACATTTTGTTTGATTCACCCAAAAAACAATCATCCAAACTAAGTCATATTTGTGGAGGGAAATGCATTATTAATAAAAGACAAGAACATGGTGATAGTGCCCATTAAGAAGTTTGATAATTACAATCCAGAAATCTCAAACAGCAAGCGTCATAATGCTGAACCTGGCACTATAGATTCACAACACTGCACTCAATGACCCAAGACTTTGAGCAGGACAGAATGGCTGCCCTTATTTGCAGAACCTGATTTGCATGATCCCTATTTGTATAACAGAGAGTGCACAAATGGAAATTACAAGCATAGCAGTTCACCTTACGTTCACAAAGTGCACATGAGCTAATCCAGTCTGTACTCCTGTGCATGATGCAAATTACATGCTAGAAATTGCACATAAATTCACCTTAACTATAAAAGTATGTTTCCCAAGTAGAGAATCCTACAGCCCATTGCTTACATTTAGGTGAAACAGTAGATGTTATTAACTCTGCTGTCCTGCTGTTATGAATATGTTACAAATCCTTGTTTGCATCTGTTCTTCAGTACTAAGGAGGTAGTGGCTGGTTGTTAAACTTCTTTATTCCCCCATACAGGATTTTCCTTGTGTGTAGGAAAATGGGCTTCATCTTATTTTTCTAAGATAGTCAATGTAAAATCAGAAGGGGGATTTGATCCAGGTCTTCTAGGAACCCTGCTGCATGGTCTTTCTGTTAGAACATGAGTCAGTTAGGAGAACCTGAAAAAGCAAGGTAAGCACAACACTTGCAGGAAAATGGATAAACTTAGGATGTAAAATATTAATCAAAATCATCCAATCTTAGGAAGAAAAATATCATGTAGAGCCTAGTCTATAATGCATATATATATATATATATATATATATATATATATATATATATATATATATACAGGTGTGGGTGTGGCTGTACTATAACATTTAGAATCAGAACCAGGAAGAATAATTTTAAAAAAAAGATAAAAAGTTCATGTTAAGTAGTTCACATATATAGTATATTCTTTAAATGATCTCTCAAGGTATAATGTATTTCCAAATTAAAATAAGTCCTTAAAAAGGCAGTGTCTACATGTGATTGCTGTTACCTTAATGGGAAATCTCAATTTCAAAATAAGTTTTGCACTGTTTAATTATTCCTGTATTCTATTGTTCTTTGTATGTCCTATTAGATTCGTTATTTTTTTCTGTTGCTCTGACAAAACACCATGACCAAAGCCAACTTAAAGAATAAAGAGTTTGTTTTTATATAATTTTTTATATAATAAAGAGAAGAATAAGAGTTCATATGCCAAGGAACCATAGCAGCAAGCATGGATGCTATGGCATCCAGCCATGGCAAAAAGAGCAAAATGCTAAGAGATCACATGGTTAACTATATGTACAAACTGGTGGTAGCAAACTCAAGTGGGGCCAGACTAAGTACTCTCAAAGTCAACTCCCTCATGAAATGCTTCTTCTTACAAAGCTGTTCCTTGCCAAATGGTACCACCAATAGGGCATTTATTGTTCAAACCACCACAACTACTAAGCTTAGTGTTGTGTTCTTTAAACATATTTATGCTATTGTAATAATAGAGTTTGAAGAGTATTAGGAGTATTTTTAAAATAATCACAATTTTGAAATTTCTGAAAATGCTTATGAATACTGATTTATTGTCATTGAATGTCTAAAACATGTCAATGTTGCTTGGCAAATGTTCTGAAAACCAACAGATTAACTTCAGGAGTCTAAGAACTTTAAGAAACTTAGAAAACATGGTATTTGGGAAGCTCTATGAAAGAACTGGAAACTCAGGTAAACAGAGTCTTACAATGAGAGGTGGCCCTTTAGAGAGTGGAAGATGGCACTATACATAATTATATTGGGCTAACACAATTAATCTGAGGTTGTCTTCAGCTAAGCAGAATATATGGTGACCCTAATTAGAAGTAACAAGGGCTATCTGATGATGGGAGGAGTCATGATAATGAGGCAGTGACAAATGACCAGATTAAACCAAGGTTAGGTGACTTCACTGGAGCAGAGGATACACAGGGATGGAAGAAATTAATGAGTGCCAGCAGCTGCTCAAGACAATTATAATGTCAATCTTGGAGAAGCTGTGAGCTCCTGAGGTACCTAGCCCACTTGCTAGGGTAGAAATGGGAAGGACTTGAAGGGATGGAGCTCTGACAATTTGTAGTAAGTGGGGTCAAAAATTCTATCACTGTAACTCCACCAATTAGTGTATCTCACTAGTTATTATTATAATTATCACTTAATTATTATTGTTACAATAAACAATATAACATAATATAGCTACATCTTAAATGAATATAATGTATAATATATTATAATATATCATATAATGTGTATATAGTTGTTATTACTAAGAATACTAATTTTCCACTCCTGAAAACAACAACAACAAAAGTGCCTAATGTCATTTTATAGCTCCTAGTAGCTTGGGGGTAGCTACCATGTACATACTTCTGATATATACTTGTTTAGAATAGTCTGAAGGAGTACTTGAAAATAATAGCTATTCTTATCCTATACTTATTTGTCAGGACATTACTGTCTTATGCCTTTAAAGTGAATTATGCTCTGGCCACCATCTCATAGGTGTTTTTTCAAGATAAACAAAACAGGATTTCTGTTTCACCTTTCCTCTTTTATGTCTTTCCTCTTCAGATGGCATCAATTTTCTGTCCATCATCTTTACCCTTTGCCCCTCTCCCTGTCCTGCTGTCTGATGCCCTTTGTGAGCAGATACCATCTTGACAATGTAGAAATGAGCCTTTTGGCTTTCCTGATAATGAACTTGTAATCAAATGAGGTAGCAGCAGCATTAAAGAAATCTGCTTCACCTGTGTGTTTCTGGCCCTGTACCCACATGTAGTTTTTTTTTTTTTTATCTGCTGAGGTTTCCTATGCTATCCAATCTCATAATAAATGTAGAATTTGACAGCTACACATTTATTGGCAAACACCACTTTGAAAGGATGCGTCCTTAGAGGATCATTCTTGACAATGTTTTTATCCAACATACCTTGAAACATTGGTACAGACATCAGTCGATGAGAGCCAGCTACATTTAAGAATTGTGCTGCCAGGCAGTGGTGGCACATGCCTTTAATCCCAGCACTTTGGAGGCAGAGGCAGGTGGATTTCTGAGTTCAAGGCCAGCTTGGTCTACAGAGTGAGTTCCAGGACAGCCAGGGCTACACAGAGAAACCCTGTCTCGAAAAAACAAAAACCAAACCAAAACAAAAGAATTGTGCTGATTGTGCACACTCATTGGTTATTCATTCCAAGCTCCAGAAGCCTGCCTGTGTTTTTTAATGGATGCAAGTTAACATCTAGCACATTCCCAGAATCTTGTATAATGCCTGGATCTGCTATGCTTTCACATCTAGACCCTACAACTTGAGATTTAAATGTGACCATGCTATTATTTTATAGTTTATCTTGAAAAACAACTTACCTCTGGCTAGACAAGACAGGCAATCTGGTAGCAAGCGTATTTTGAAGGTTTCTTTCAAGTACATTATGGGGCGGTGCAGCATGGGAAAACTGAAGAGCAGAACTGATACCAGCTAGAAAGGCAGTCCTCCAGGCAAACAAAATTGCTTGCTCTTTACCACTGAACAGCAGTTTGAAAGAACAGGCTGAAAAACAGACAGCAAAGATACACTGGAGACTTCCTCATATGCAACATAAAAGAGAGGCAAAGGAAAAGCATGCTTTTGCAACTAACACACTACTTAAGATGGACAAGATTAAAATGCTGCTAAACTTTGCAAAAATCACATGCATTAGCTTTCTTTCTCATGGGGTCCTTAGAGGTGACTTTTGGAAGCATTTCTACTTCTGTGCTCTGCCATGCCTTAATAATTTGCAGAAATGGACTCATGGCCATTAATGATGCTCTCCCCTACAATCAAATTGTGGTTTGTAGATTACTGCTTCTTCTTAGTTTTGTCTAATTAAGTGGCCTCTATGCTGCTTAGCATTAGCTCTAAGAGCCCCAAAAGGGTTTGCAAGTTTGCCTGGCCGGAAGGGTGGAGAAAGAACTAAGTAGTATTTGAGTGCCTTGTGTTATACACCAGTATTTCTGTCTAAACTCCAAATTAAATGAAGTTGGAAGCTTTGTATTATTAATTTAAGAAAAGGGCTTTGTGATATGATAAATTCAATACCCCCAAACATTTAAAATGTATTAGTACCTACCATCAACTATGTTTATTAAAGTCTGCTTATTGAAAACTAAGATTAAAATATTTTATTTTAATGACTTAAAGAGTCTAACAAAGAATACCATTTAGCTTATCTCATCTGATGGTTCAATAGGCACTGGCATCTTTGCAGCCATTAAACATCTTATCAAATGTATTCATGTTAGATGATAATTTCCCAAATATATTGAACCATCACTACTATTTTTAGTGAATGTATACATAATTTAAGCATTCTTGTTAAAAGAAAGCCAATTAATCATTTGATAGCCCGGAAATTATGTTGTGGTAAAATTAACAATCGTAGTAGGAAGTCTAATTTTAACAGGGACCCTTCATTGGCGTCTTTCTTATCCTTGGCTTGCTACTTTCTACAGTGTAGAGAAGTTAACTTGATATTCCCAAAGTGTGTATTTGAGCATGCTAGCGACCTTGTTAACGGTTGCTCTCAGTAACTGCAGTGATTTGCATAACAGCAGCAAATACAGAAACAAAGACCAAAAGTGAAAACATTTTCTCATTTCCTAAAGCTTTGTCTGATAATACTTTCAGAACTTCTAAAACTGTCAGAAATAGTTATGCTTTGCTATATATGTGTGAAATTGCAGTTTACAAATACAGAATTGCTTTGGTCTTTTTGATTTTTTCCTAGTATGAAGAAATAACGGCATCATTTGGATGTAAGAATGAATCCTCAAAAAAAAAAAAATCATAGAGAAGAGCTCTAGTGCAGATTTTGTTTTCTGTGTTTATGCCAAGATGATACATGAAATTTCAAAGTTTTGTTAAGTTCATGAACTTTTGTATTTTATCTGTAAGTTTTAGGACACACATGACAAACTGGGTATTTTGTTATTAAAACATCTAGTTAATTTGTATATTTAGTGTTAATTTTCTGAGTACATGATAATAGATGATAAGATGCCCTTGGCTTTATGTCCTTGAAAGCAAGACGAAGAATTGGGGTATTTCACTTTTGAGAAACTTTGCTTTACCTGAAAGCCCATCTTGTGGTTTTTATTAATAAAAACAAGTTAAAGTTAGTGTAGATAGTGTTGCCTATCATTATGAAATCTTTGAAGAAAGTGTCTTTCAGTATGAGAAAAATATTTTTATGCTAGATTTTCTAGTTGTCATTGCAGCACAATTTGACCTAAGCTGGCTGAAGTACTTAGTAGCTCTGTTCTCTGTTTGCAACTTGCTTACTGGGAAAGCATGAACACAAAAATAAACTTGTGTACCTAAATATCTGTTCCTTATCCTGTGGCAAATTAGAGTCTCTTTGGTCATCTGGGTGTGAAATCTTGATAAAATTTAATACTGGTCATTTTTTTTTATTATCAATGTGACACAACCTAGAGTAAACTAGGATGAAGAACTTTTGAAAAAAGGCCTTTAATCACATTGTACTATGAGCATGTCTTTGGGGCATTTTAAAATTTTGCTAATTGGTGTAGGAGAGCGAAGCCCATTGTGGGTAGTACATCCATAGGCACATGGGTTGGGCTCTCTAAGAGTGAGTGTAGCTGTGGTCCAGGTTACAGAAGTAACTAATCTGGACCCTTAGGAGCTCTCAGAGACAGAGCCACTATCCAATGAGCATACATGGCCTGGAGTGAGGCCTCATGTGTAGCAATTATGCAGCTCAGTTTCTACTTGGTTCCTCCAATGACTTGTGGGGGGTGTCCCTAAAAATGTTGCTTGTCTGTGGAATCTGTTCCCCTAAATTGGGCTGCCTTGTCTGGCCTCAGTGTGAGAAGATGCACCTAGTGCTGTAGAACCTTGATGCTCCAGATACTCAGGGCCCCCAACCCTCTCAGAGGAGAAGGTGAGGGGGCATAGAGGAAGGGACACTGTGAGGGGGAAATGGGGAGGGGACAGTGACTGGGGTGTAATAAGAAATTAATTAAGGGACTTGAGAGATGGGTCAGAGGTTAAAAGCCCTGATTGCTCTTCCTGAGGTCTTGAGTTCAATTCTCTGCAACCACATGGTGGCTTACAACCCTCTGTAATGGGATCTGATGCCCTCTTCTGGTGTGTCTGAAGACAGCACAGTATACTTATGTAAAATGAATAAATAAATCTTTTAAAAATGAATTAACTAATTAAAAGAAAAGAATGCTAGCTGATCCTGGTTTATATAACAAGTCCTAGAAGAACCAGAGCTACAGTAGGCTCTTTTTTGTTTTCAATTAAAAACAAAACAAAACAGCGAAACAAAGGGAAAACATTAACTGAGCAAGAGGGAGAAATCAATCTACTAAGTAGCCTTCCTCCATAGATTCTGTTCCAAGTTCCTGCCTTGCTTTCTCTGTAGATAGTACTATGACCTATAAGCTGAAATAAATTCCTTCTCTCCACAGTTTACTTTTGGTAATGATGTTTAGCCTAACTATAGAAAACCAAACTAGAACAGAAATTGATACCAGAAGAGTGAGGTTGTTTGATATGATTGGCCTGAGCACATTTTGGGAGAAGGGATTGTAAAAACATTTTGGAATTTGAGTCAGAAAAACTGTTGAGTACCCAGAACTTAATGGAGTATTCTGTGGAACCGTGGAAAGTAAGAATGCTGAAAGAAATAAAGGCTGTTGAGGCCTGGCTTGCAACATTTCAGAAGGAAGCAAAGATATATCAGGGCTGTGTATGTAATGCTTTGGATTAAGACTGCAGATGCTAAATTACTAAGAAAACGGATGCTAGTTAGCTGAGGCTGAAAAATCATAAGTGATTAATAAATGTAATTGAGGTGAAATTTCATGGGAAGTATATCTTCGAGGCCAGAAGACAGTAGCTTTGAGTCAGGATGCAAAGGCTGCATTTTAAGCTGTCAGTGTAACTTGGAAATGTGTTAGACTATCTCACATAGTTCTTACTTTGAAGGCATAAGAGATGGAAAGTTTAAGGTGTTGTGGAGAGTGGCTGAGTGCTGGCATCATGTGACAATGTTGAAGTCCTTAATCAAGTCTTTGAGAAAACATCGATGAAGATGCAGAATCAACTGCAATGAAAACAGATGCCCTGTTGCTGAGGTCGAAATCTGATATTATGGGAAAGCCCTGAGCTCAGTGCAAAATGTCAGACACCGTTTGACAGCGAGGCTTTCTTTGGGTTCTCAACCTGGGAGATGCTAAAGCCCACACCCTATACCTATGCAATGATGTCACATAGCGTTTGAAAAGGTTACAGATTCAATTTTATTTTTCCTCATAAGTGCCTGTTCAGCTAGCACCTGAAATTTCTGAAATGCCTCCCTAGAATAATGAGGCATCTCAATACCTTAGCTTTCAGCCAATGACATTTGCCCATCCTGGATATTCCTACCCCTTTCCCCTAAAACTATATAACTCTTGATTCATCCTGAGTAAAGTTTGTATGTCCCTCCAATGCTGGTACTGGTATGTCATTATTACCATTTGTACTCACCAGCCATCCAAAACCCTGTTCTTGGATACTGCTCTCTTCCTCCACTTGGGGGGCCAACAACCTGAGCAAGGTTTCCTAGAGAGAAGCTGAGGTTTTGCACTGTGAGTCAGAGGTGGAGTCCTTAAAGAGGGGCTGAGAGAAGGCATTGGTGAAGCTATAGCCTCAGCTGTACTAGAGATCTGAGGATATTTCAGATGACAGGACTATATGATACATACCAAGCCCAGCACAGGGTAAGGAAAAGAGCTAGCCACAGTACATATAACTACAAATAACTTGTGGATGCTGTGAGTGGCATAGCCAGAGAAGTAGGGTTGTCTAAGCCTTTTGGAGCCCATAGAATGAGTGGGTTCCAGATGCCATTAAGCTTTTTGTAACTGTTGGAATTTAGAATTCACTTTGACAAGATATGGACTGGCGATGGGTAGTGGTGGTACATGCCTTTAATCCCAGCACTGTGGAAGTGGAGGCAGGAGGATCTCAGTGTTTGAGGCCAGCCTTGACTACAAAAAGAGTTCCAGAACAGCCAGGGCTATACAGAGAAACCCTGTCTCAAAAAAAATGAGAACAAAAACAAAGAAATAAACAAAACCACACAACAAAACAAACAACAAAAAAACAAAAACAGCACAGTAATTCGTAACCTGGTTTCTTCTTTCTTGAAAGTAGAACACAGAGAATGTTTTTGTTTTACAGTTGAGAGACTTTGAATTTTTACAGGGAACTTGGACTTTTCAAATGATAAAAAATTTCAAAGACTGGGCCCTTTGAAATTCGACTGTACTTTATATTATGATATTAACAAGTGACCTTGGGAACAAACACCAAAGGAAAAGTTGTATCATAGCATTGTTTTGTTTGTATGACAAGCTGACTGATAAGCAATGGATTGTACTGCTTATATTTTATTGTCCACTTGACACGAATTCGAGTCACCTAAAATGAAGGAGCCTCAAATGAATAATTACTACAATTAGAATGGCCTGAGGACATGCCTGTGGGGATTTTCTTAATTGCTAATTGGTGTAGGAGGACTCAGCCCAGTGTGGGCAATATACCCCTAGGCATGTATGTCTGAGCTACATAAAAGAGCTAGCTAAGCCACAGAGTGGGGGGTGAGGGAGGGAGAGGATTAGTAGCTTTCCCTGGTTTCTGTTTCAGACCTTGAGCACAATTGTATTAATAGTACCTATTTTTCATCATTATTCTGAACTCCCTTTTAAAAGGTAAGGAAGGGCTAATGCTTTTCCTAGGAGAAAAGAGGGGCTAAAAGTTACCTTTGTTAGCCTTCTAATCTTTTTCTTGGGGTCTCTGTGTATTCTCCCCATTTGATTCTCTTTTCTTCATCTCTCCTATCATTCTCTATGATTTCCTTTCTCCATTTTGTGCTTCTCTTAGGTGACATTTGATAGGGCTAAGATCAATGTATAATCTCTTAGGGAAAAACAAAACAAAGTATCTCAGGGAAGAAGTGTTAGGGAAATAAACCACAAATAGAAGTCTATACACTTAGCTAGCATAGTCTCTGCAAATTTAACCCTTAGGTCTGGGCCATTAAGTATCACCAGGTTATTTTAGTGACTTCTTTTGTTTTTTGCCAGATAAAATCTTCTGCTTCTTACTAGTGTGTGATACAAGTAGTTTTTTTGACTGTATTTATATTTTTTCTGTTTTATATATCAACTTTTTCATTTGAAAGTTATGTTGTATATAACTGCTTTAGTTTCTTTGTCCACTTTACTTCATATACTCCATATATTCTTACAAGGGTCCAAATCAAAAGTTGTGTCTTCCAAAAAAAAAAAAAATACCAACTTCTTAGCCATGTGTAACTTTTCACTCCCTCAATTGGAGAAGATGTTCCTAGCCCTGCAGTGACTTGATGTTCTAGGGCAAGTTGGTACCCAAAGAAGGTTTCCCCCTTCTCAGAGGAGAAGGGACAGGGTGATGGAGAAAAGGTCATATGAAGGGTGAGAGGAAAGGGTGGGCTATGATTAACATTTTGAGTGAATAAATTAATACATTCATGAAAAAAGAAATGCTATATAAAAGATCAGTTTTGCTTTTATTTGACATGAATGAATTGTGTTTACATCACATGATTGTCTACATCTTGAGATTAAAGAACTCTTGATACTTATATCTCCAGTTTTTCTAGCTTTTGTTTCTTTAAGCTAGGTCTATATTTGTCTAACTAGAACTAACAAATGAATCAGTGCCTACATTCCTGGTACTGGTGTGCAATAGGATGAATATAAATAGTAAGTCCTTAAATAATGGTTGAATGAACATTATTCATTCACTGGTAATGCATTTGCTACTTGCCTCAGTCCATTTGGCTGCTATAGTCAAGTACATGTGTAATTTGTAAGTAAGAGAAATTTACTGTGCATGATTTTGCTGATAGAAAGTCAATTAAGGTGCTGGAGAATTCAATATCTTATGTCCCTCATAGATGGGGTGGTCTGTATCCTTTCATGGCCAGAAGGGGCAGATTGTGAAAATATGTTCCCCAACATCTCTTTTTATAAGAGATGAAATTTTTTTGTGAACTAATAATGTCTTCCAAGTCTTGATCCTACCACAATGGGATTACATTCTAACACAAGCATTTGAGGAAAACACTAGTGTTTAGACTATAGACTTGTTACTACAGAAGTGACTAGGCCTTTAAATAAAAAGAAATATATGGTTTATATTTAAAATTACCTTAAGGAGAATTCAGAGGGCTATTTGATTAATATTTATCATCTACAAATTTCAGCCTCCATAAATCCAATGAAACTTTATAATAGTAGTTTAACATTTTAAAATATTATTTTTTTTAAACTTGCTTTTTAAAAGAATATTTGTGAATGCAGTGGGAGAATAATTTGACACTATGCATTATGATTTCTCTAGAAATCATAGTTACTTTATTAGGGTCCCAGGGTTAAATCATCCATATTCCATATGAAAATGTTCCTGATTAACTTCACTGTTACAGTGAAATACTATTATATGACTTGAAGGTTATTCTTACTTATTTTAAAAGTTTATTTTAATGGTATAATAATAAATTGAACTCTGTGATAGAAATAAAAATGCAGCTATAGTTTCATAAGTACAAACTGTAAAATAAGCAATCCATAGGCAGCCAGCTACAAAGAATAGCATTTTTATTTTGGGACCAATTCCTCCCTTTGATCTTATACAGTCTTGATCTCTTTGAAAATTGTTCTCTCAGATCATCTATAATAATCCAAATAGAGATACTACAAAACTATCAAAATAATATTTGCAATTTGATAATCTCACAATAAGTGCACACCAATATGTCCTTAGACCCCGGGGCTTTGGAAAACCTAGCTTGTAATTTTAAAATTAGGTAAGTCATCTAAATAAGCATACAACAACGACAAAGTTGTTATCAAATGTTGTCATTAGTTATTAGTGATTCTCACACCTGAATCATCCCTGTGTGTGATTAGTACACACACACACACACACACACACACACATACACAGACACACACACACAGACACACTCCAGCATGGAGGTGGAGGTCAGAGGATAGCTTGAGGGTGTCAGTTCTCTCCTTCTACCATGTAGATTCCAGGGTTTGAACTCAGGCTATCAGAACCATTATTCTTTCGCCTTCCATCTTTGGCCTTCCAAGGTAGACTGAAGACAAATTGCTTTCCCTGAATTGTCCAAGTTTTAACTGCTGGATTGAAACTGTTGAGAAATCCATCTTTGTGGAAGAGCAGATTGTCTGGCTTTCTAGCATGCCAATAGTTACTGGTGAATTACCAAGGTTGTATAAATTAAGCCAATCAAATAATACCCCTCTGTAATATATATTCATTCTATCCATTCTGTTGCTCCAGTTAATGCTTCTAAATATGATAGTTCTGTGACCCAGCTTGGGAACCTACATTTTAACTTCTCAGGTGAAAGAGCTACTATTGGTCTAGTACATTATAATGGAACAATAATATTGCCACCAAAGGTCATATTTTGAGGATCAAACGGAGCAAGTAAGCATGAAGAAAGACAAAAAGGAGAATAAAAACAGCTCCAAGGCAAACTACACTATACAAATTTTCTTAAGGCATGAACTAGTGAGCAGGGATCTTAGAAATGTAATCCATAGCTGTGGAGCTGGCGCAATGCAGTCCCATTGGGAATAGAAACTACAACTTTCTCAATACGATATTCTTTATACCTTAAAGGGGGAATTTCAGCAAATGGGATAAATGCTTACTTAACAACCTGTAAATATAGCATGTTTTCCAAGTCATTTCGCCTTTAGAATGTGTGATTTCTCCTTTTCTGTGTCCGACAATAAGAGACTGTTTTGTGCTATTTTCCCCATGAGTACCGCTGTTATTACTTAATATTTATTAAGTAGCCACTATAGTGGCTTGATTCTTACAGGAAAGAGTTTTCTTCTTTACACTTCTGTGCTAAATAGGATTTTCCTACTGCCTGTCAAACTCTGAAACCATATTATACAACGCAGAGCAACTTGAAGCAGACTGGGGTATAAGAATCAATGCCTACATTCTGTATTTAGAAAAACTGAGAACAACAAACCAAACATTTCCTCCTTTTAACTTAAACCTAAGTATCTATTAGGAATGTAGTTGCAAATGCATCCAATCAATTAAACAAGTCTCACACTGATGAGCTTTGAGATTTATTGGCTAGGAGTGCAATGTAGGAACATATCATGTCAAAAGGAAGTGGGAAGCATCGTTTAAAGGAAGATAAATCAGACTTTGAAGGTAATAATATTCAGAAAAGTCACTTTAAAGAGACACTGTACTTGCTGGCTTCGATAACTTGAAGAGAACAAGAATTATAATAGTGCTAAAGGGTGAAGCTGAGAATTTAAAGAGCACAGGAAATTTAATAAAAAGGAGTCATGCTTTATAACACGGATTAGGAAACTGTAAGGGTGGAATTTGTGGCCTTCATTTCTGTGATTGAAACAAGAGAAAAATCCATTTTGTGATAAGACATGATAACAATGATAGCAATTTTGAAATCATGATTTCCAGATCAATTATCAGGCAATAAACACAGAGCAAAATATCTTTAGCCACTTATGTTTCTCATTTATTTTTCTTTCTTCTTTGATTTCTCTCCATCAAATGTATGAAGGAAGAAACTCCAGGATTGCCAGACAGAAGAGGATGAAAGAAAAAGGCAAAAAAATATTTTTAGATATTTTTAACTTGGATATATTATTTATTTACATTTCAAATGCTATCCCCTTTCCTGGTTTCCCTTCTGCAAACCCCTTATCCCATCTTCCCTTACCCTGCTTCTATGATGGTGTTCACCCACCCACCTATCCAGTCCTGCCTCACCAACCTAGCATTCCTCTATACTGGGGCATCAAGCCTTCACAGGACCAAGGGACTCCCCTCCCATTGATGCCAGATAAGGCCCCTTTAGCTCCGTCAGTCCTTCCCCTAACTCCTCCATTGTGGTCCCTCTGCTCAGTCTGATGGTTGGCTGTGAGCCTCCAAATCTGTATTTGTTAGGCTCTGGAAGAGCCCCTTAGGAGACAGCTTTATCAGGCTCCTGTCAGCAAGCACTTCTTCACATTTGCAATAGTGTCTGGGTTTGGTGTCTGCATATAGAATAGATCCCTAGGTGGGGTGGTCTCTGGATGGTCTTTCCTTCAGTCTATGCTTCATTCTTTGTCCCTGTATTTTCTTTGACAGGAGCAACTCTGGGTTAAAATTTTGGAGATGGGTGGATGGCCCCAACCCTCAACCGGCAGGGGTGGGGTGGGGGTGGGGTCATGCCTAACTTCTGGATATGGTCTCAACAGGTTCTCCCTCCCCTTTGTGGGGTATTTCAGCTAATGTCATCCCTGTGGGGTCCTAGGAGGTTCTTGCTTTCCTGGTATCTGGACTTTCTGGTTGCTACCCCCCAGTTTTCCATCCCCCATTGCTACACACCTCTGTTCAATTTCCAGACCCTCTGTATATCTTCTCTCATACCTGATTCTTCCCTTTATTTCCCCCTCCCCATCTTCTCTTCCTCCAAAGTCCCTCCCACCCTTTACTTCCCTTGATTATTTTGTTCCCCCTTCTAAGTAGGGCTGAAGCATCTACTCTGGTCTTCCTTCCTCTTGAGCTTCATGTGGTCTGTGAGTTGTATCATGGGAATTCCACCCTCTTTGCCTAATATCTACTTATCAGTGAGTACATACTGTGTGTGTTCTTTTGTGACTGAATTACCTCACTGAGGATATTTTCTAGAACCATCTATTTGCCTGTAAATTGTTTTTAATAGCTGAGTAGTACTCCATGGTGTAGATGCACCACATTTTCTGTATCCGTTCTTCTATTGAGGCACATGTGGGTTGTTTCCAGTTTCTGGCTATTATAAATATGGCTGCTATGAACATAGTGGAGCATGTGCCATTACATGTTGGAACATTTTCTGGGTATATGCCTAGGAGTGGTATAGATTTTTTTTCCTTTTTAAATCATTTATTTATTTATTTATTTACTTATATGTTTTACACTCCAGATTTTATTCCCCTCCCGGTCCACCCTCTGACTGTTCCACATCCCACACCTCCTCCCTGACTCTTGTCTCACCCCCACCCCAACCCTGTCAGGCCTCTAAACTCCATGGGGCCTCTAGTCTCTTTAGGGTTAGGTGCACCTTCTCTGACTGACCCCAGAACTGGCAGTCCTCTATTACATATGTGTTGAGGGCCTTGTATCAGCTGGTGTATGCTGCCTGGTTGGTAGTCCAATGTTTGAGAGATCTCTGGGGTCCAGGTTAATTGAGACTGCTGGTCTTCCTACAGGGTTGCCCTCCTCCTCAGCTTGTCCCAGCTTTACCCTAATTTAACCACAGGAGTCAGCAGCTTCTGTCCATTGGTTGGATCCAAATATCTGCATATGACACTTTCAGCTGCTTGTTGGGTCTTTCAGAGGGCAGTCATGATAGGTTCCTTTTAGTGAGCGCTCCATAGCCTCAGTAATAGTGTCAGGCCTTGGGACCTCCCCTTGAGTTGGCTCCCACTTTGGGCCTGTCACTGGACCTTCTTTTCTTCAGCCTTTTCTCCATTTTCACCCCTGTAGTTCTTTCAGACAGGAAAAATTATAAGTCAGAGTTTTGACTGTGGATGGGATGGCAACCCCATCCTTCACTTGATGCCCTCAAGTGAAGTGGGACCTCATGAAACTGAAAAGCTTCTGTAAGGCAAAGGATATAGTCAATAAGACAAATTTGCAACCTACAGATTGGGAAAAATCTTCACTAACCCTACATCAGATAGAGGGCTAATATCTAAACTATATAAAGAACTCAAGAAGCTAACAACCAAAAAATAAACCAAACAACCCAATCAAAAATGGGGTATAGACTAAACTGAGAATTTGGTTGAGAAGCACCTAAATAAATGTTCAAAGGCCTTAGTGATCAGAAAAATGCAAAACAAAATGTCCATGAGATTCTACCTGACACCAATCAGCATGTCTAAGATCAAAACCTAAGGGGACAACACATGTTAGAGAATGTAGAGAAAGAGGAACACTCCTCCATTGCTTGTGGGATTGCAAACTGGCACAACCACTCTGGAAATCAATCTAGAGGTTCCTCAGAAAACTGGAAATACTTCTTCCTGAAGACCCAACTATACCACTCTTGGGAATATACCCAAAAGATGCCCCACCATGCCACAGGGGCACAGGTTCCACTATGTTCATAGAGGCCTTGTTTGTGATAGCCAGAAGCTGGAAACAACCCAGATGTCTCATGACAGAAGAGTGGATACAGAAAATGTGGTTCATTTACACAATGGCAAAAAAGATTTTATGGTGGGTTGAATTGTGCTCCATTCCCCTGACCCCCAAAACAGGCTGGCTGTACTCTTAATTCCTGTACCTCAGACCTTACTGGAAATAGATATATTACAAAGGTAATTGACTACAGCCATATTATTGTTCTCTTGTAAAAGCAGAAGAGACACAGACATCTAAGAATAACAGCCCCACCCATGTCAGCAACTAAAATAAGTTTTGCAGAAACCAAGGATTGCCTAGGATTTTGGATATCACTGGAAGCTAGGCAAGAGATCTGCACCAAATTTTCCCTCCAGGCTGTTCAAGCAAGCCATTTTGGCCAACACAGTGATTTCGGACTGGTAGCCTCTAAACCTGTAAGAGAATAATTTTTTTTGAAGGGGTGACCTAGTTTTTTGTCCTGTGCTACAGCAGTCTTGGTGGCAAGGATTCATGATGTTTATCAAACTTCCATATGTTCAAGATTTGTTCACATGAGGCTGTACTTTCATTATATATTAAGTGATATTCTTCTTCTTAAGCCAGGCAGCACCTTCAATGGAAATGCAAATCACAAGTAAATTTGATGGCTACTTATTGGAACATTTCTCAGGAATGTGTGTATTTGCTAGTGTCATAGGAGTTCATTAGTGCCATAGGAGTTCATGCTCATATAATGCACACCATCTGTCATGGTTTGAGTGCCCTCTCCAGAACACATGTAGAAATATAATTACCACTGTGGATCATTAGTAAGGTATACATTGTATACAACTATAGTATTTGAGTATGGAACAGTTGCAAGGTAATTAAGGTTAAATGAGGCTATAATAGTGAGGGTCTAATTCAATGCTACTGTGGCTGTATAATTGAGCTAAGAACTAATTTCTAACATTAGGTCTCACCATGTGATGCCATTGCCAACTGTGGTGGTTAGAATGAAAACAGCCTCAATAAGTTCATAGGGACTGGTGCTATTGGGAGGTGTGGCTTTATTGAAGAAGATATGGCTTGTTGGAGTAAGTACACCACTAGAGTGCTGACTAGTGTCTCAGAGGGTCCAGCCTGGCCTTTATATCACCATCTTCCTATAGCCTGCCAATCTTGATGTAGAAATCTCAACTCCTTCTTGAATACCAGGTCTACCATGCTTCCTGCCATGATAATAATGGGCTAAACCTCTGAAAATGTAAGCCAATCTCAGTAAAATATTTTGTTTTATAAGAGTTGCTGTGGTTATGGTATCTCTTCTCAGCAATAGAAACCCAACCTAAGGCACCAACTTTGGACTATACTAAAAAAGGCATCAACAGATAGAGCCACCCAGTCTGGAACTTCTTTAGCTCTGTGAAGGCTTTTAGTCTCTGTAAATTTTACAGTCTGTAATATTTAGTTACAGCAACAGAAGATAGTTCAAGACAATATCAAAGCAGAAATGAAAAAGGAGATAAAACTGAAATAAGAAAATAAGTGAAAATGATGTATATTTAACAGTATAAAAGCCATTTTGTTCTCAGAAATGTTATCATAAATTTTATACACATTAATTATATTTTAGTGAGAGCAATGTTTCTGGATATAACTTATTATAGTGAAATTTTTTAGTTTAACAGGTTGCGATGCAGTGATTTAGTGGTCTGAAGCTAAGTTCAGTGTATTTTTATACTTACTTTTAAAGGTTGTCATAGTTAAATGTACCTTACAAAAATACATATGTTAAAATGAAAAAAAAAAAAGGTTTTGTTGATTGCATTAGTAAATCCTGTGGTTTAAATTGTTGTTTCAACCACATGTTCTACTTTGCTCCTCTGTTTATGTGATAAAATGCTGACCAAAAGCAACATAGAGAGGAAAAGATTTATTTGGTTTACAGGTTATAGTCTATCACTGGCTTTCTCAATTCCTTTTGTTGCGTAGCCTAGGCCTATTTGCCTAGAGATGGCACCACTTACTGTGAGTTGGGCATTTCTCTATTAATGAACGATCAAAAAATTAACAGAGTTAATTATTCAATTGAAGTTATTGCTTTCTATTAATGTCAAATCAACAAGAAAATTAACTATCACAACACAATTTTAAAACGTATTGTTTTTTGAGTATTTTATACATGAATGCTATATTTACATAATTTTCACTGCATATGCTTTCCACTTCAAATCCTCCTTTTTCCCCACACTACTCCCTCTCAACTTCATGCCTCTTTTTTAAGCATATCACCTGCTTGGTCCATTTAGCTTTGTGCATACACACACACACACACACACACACACACACACACAGAGACACACACACACAGTTGTTTAGGGAAAACCAATTTGATAAACTATCAGTAGTCTCATCCCTAGAAAACACTGTTTCTCCTTTTGTCAGTAGATACTATATTAATTGTCTGTAGCACTTCCTTTAGGGGTGGAGCCTTTTAAGGTTTCCCCTCCCATACCTTCATATCAACTGGTATGGTCTTTGTTCCAGCATTGTCTAGGCTACCATATCATGTTAACATTAATCATGGCATGGGCACAACTCCCTGTCATACACCAGAAGTCAGTCACTATGCTTCAGCAGATGTACTGATCCTCTAGTTTATACAATATTTATGTGCCCTCTTCCTTGGTGTTTCCTGAACCATAGGTATAGTGTTAGTGTTATAGATGTATCAACTTGGCTTGCCCACCATATGGTCACTTATGGATTTTCATCCTGCTGTCTATCTGCTGCAAAAAGAACCTTTTCTTTAAGAGGAATTGAATTGTACTCATCTGAGGATATAAGTATTTAGAATGCAATTGGGAATTATACTGGCGTAAGTAATATGCCTGTAGTAGGTTGTTCTCCAGGGTTACCTCAGTAACCAATGGCAGTTGCCTAGGTTTATGGTACTAGGCACAAATCACTTCCTACTGAGCACATCGTAAATCCAATTTGATGGCTGTTGGTTACTTCTGAGATATAAGGGCCACTTTTGCAACCTTGGGTTTTCCTGCCAGAATAGTCATTTTCATGGCTCGCAGGCTTTACAGCTGGACAGGACATTCAATTGCTGTTTTTTCTTGACATCTAGCATAGCACCTTTGTATGCTATGAAAACTAGTCTTCAGAGAGGAGACTTTCAGGTCAGTTTCCCTAGCTTTCACTAAGTCTTGTTTCTGAAATGTCTTTAAAATGGATTTATACATTTATTTTTGTTTTTAATTATTTAAAATTAAATCCCAGACTGAGGGTATTCAAATATTACTCTGAGTAAGAACATTCTGTCACATAACCACTGTCCTAGTCCTACACCTAAGAAAAAACAGTAGTTTTCTGATAGCTAGTCCTTATTAAACTTCTTCCTACTACCTTAAAATCTTCTATGGGTTTTTTGAACTAAAGCACAGGCTAGGTTCATATACTATAAGTTTTTAACATCCATTTAGACAGAACACCTATCCTCTACTCCCACTATTTTTTCATGACACAACTGCTCCTTTTTAAAAGTCTAGAATTATTCTCTATAGAATTTCCCAAATTATGGATTTGCCTTATTTTTTCCTTCTGGCAGGTTTAGTATTTTAAAGTATCTCCTGTACTACAAATTTCAATGTCACCAAAGGATTGATTAGATTAAGATTAAGAAGATTGTCTATGATGCTTCCACAGAAGTACCCTTTAATTCCATTTATAATACATTGTTAAGCACATTAAGTCTGGATGCACCTGTACTGTGACAATCACTTTGATCATGTGCATAAGGTGGTGACCCCTGGATCTGTCCATTGTAATGGTTTTGGTGATACAGGTTTATTTCCACTGGAACAATATTCCTTCTACTACCTCTTATACTTAACTGTTTTAGCATTCATCAGCGAAGATTGCTTCAAGTGATTATTACTCTTAAGATTATGAAGTATTCATTTCCTGGTTATCATTTATTCTATATCCAACTTACTGACTGACATCTTGTCTTCCTATAAGGAACAGATCTCCTAATTTTAATATCCCTTTCTAATAGATTCTAATTTATTCAGTATGTTACAATCAAATGAAGTTACTTTTTTTTTTGAATGCAAAATTTCAGAGTTGGAGAGTAGAAGCTTTTAAAAACTCTGTCTCATATCCTTGTGACATGACATGTCCCTGCTTGTGTTTTAGCACCTTCTTGCTTACAAGCCTATGAAGTCTCAGTGTCACTTTGCACGTTTCCTTCCACAGACAAATCAGCTTCTCTTATGGATGCTCCTATTTCTTCTATTGTGCAACTGAATTGAGAAATATATGCTGAAGTATCATTACTTTTTTTATACTACCAAATAATCATTGCAAGGAAAAAGACTTTCAAAATATTCTTAAGTTCATCTTGTTTTTTATATTCTTCAAAAATTTTAACTGGTTTAACATGGAATACAAATTTTACCATCTAACTATTTACTTTAAATCATTTTATTGTAACTCATTTGTTTGTATGTGTGGGTATGTGCACGAGTCCATTTGTTTATAGAGGCCAAAAGAAGGTATCTGACCATTTTCAGACTTTAGAGGAAGAGATGTGTTGTTTTCTATACTCCAAATCATTTTTGCTGTCTTTCTGGGGCTCAAATTTATATTCTTTCATACATAGGGAACTGTTATATCATTGAACTACTCCCTATTCCTAGAAACATTTTGAAACTCCAAGATGCTTAATTTATTTAGTGTTTATATCTACTTTTATTATTACAATATCGGTGCCCAAACATATGCATCTTTTCTTAGTTACATTATTGTTATAATAAGACCATAACCAAAAAAATTGAAGAAATTATTGAAGGCTTACAATTTCATAGGGATAAGTTCCATTACCATCATGGTGGGGAACATGATAGCAGGCAGACATAACACGGTTTTCTTTACAGATTTTTACATTTATTTATTCATTTATTCATTTATTTTTGTTTGATTTAGTTTGTCTTTTTCTGTGTGGGAATATGGGCTCTGAGAATTGAACTCAGGTCATCAGCCTTGTTGCCAAGTGAATTTACAGAGTCATCTTTTCAATTCATTTCTTTATATGTGTATATACATGTATATGTATGTATATATGTATATATGTATATATGTATATATACACACATATATACAAGCACACTTCTGTGTGTGTGTTCATATCCAATTAATGAAATACAGAATATTGTGTTTAAAATTACTTTAATTAACATTCTCTTTAGAATTCTCTTTGATTTAAATGAGTATAATCTGTTTCTATTATACCTAAAAATTTGTATTTGATATTTTAATTTTGCTAAGTATATAAACTATTTGTTTACATGTTACCAAAAATGGCATATTAAAAAATTTGTTTCTATTTCTCTCCATATTTTTTTCTAGTTAATTTTCTTTTCTAGCTATAATTTTACAAAGAAAAACATACTTTTGGTTTTTTAAATGTTGTCTCTTTGAATCCAGCATAGTTTTTGAAACAAGTCCCTTATGAATGGGTTCATAGGTTCTTTCCATATTTATGTATCTTGTTATACAACATAGAAATGAGTAAGCTGGTGCATGTGTTCTATGATCTATGATATCACACTGTAATTCAATGTAAATTCCTCAAAGTAAAATTGTTGGATCAAAATAGTAAATCTACATTAATTTATTAAAGATTACACATACTGTTCCACTGAGATTAGACTTGTTCTACCACACCAAAAACTTCAAATTTTTTTTCTCCACAAAACTCTAACAGACATTTCTGTATTTATACAGGCGTGTGTGAACACACACACATGTGCATGCATACACACAAACACACACACACAAGGGTATCATAATGTAGTTTTGATTTAATACATAAGAATGAAAATAAGACTTTTTATGTGTTTTAAGACAATTTTGGCTTTCTCTCTTGTGAATTGTAATGTCTTTTGCCTTTCCTACCGTGCTTTCATAATTTTACAGGTGCAAAAACATGAGCTGTACTTGCTTCTGCAGCTTTCCCACATAGTTTTAGGAATAAACTTATACAATGTTGGAAATATTACAAAAAATTCATTTTAAGATGATCTCTCTATGCTGGATGCTTATTTTTACAATGAGATGTCATCTCAATGTCAATGAAAATATCTCTTTTCCTTTGAAGGTCAATGGGTATTCAATCTATTTAAAGTAAATTTCAGGTGGTACTTTAGTGACAAGTTTGTCTTCACTTACCTTTTAAGAAAAATAAATAAAAAATGCCTGATGCATTCTTACATTCTACAACCCCTTGAAACACTTTGTCATAAGATAATAAAAAGCAGGTGCCTGACACAAAAAATAGTTTCTAGGCTATTCACCATATTCATATTGATTAGAATTCATTACATGTAGGTTGTTTTTTTTTAATTTAGGAATATATATATATATATATATATATATATTTGTTTATTATTTTACTTATTTATATGTCAAAAGTTTTCCCTCATCAGTCTTCCCTGTGCAAACCTCACATCCCATCCCCCTTCCCCTTTGCCTCTAAGAGGGTGACCTCCACCCACCCACCACCCACTCTCACCTCACCCCTCTAGGATCTTCCCTCTTTGGGGCATAAAGCCTTCACAGGACCAGACCCCTTCCCTCTCATTGATGCCAGATAAGGCAATCCTCTTCTACATAAATATCTGGAGGCATGAATCCCTCCATGTGCACTCTTTGGTTGGTGGCTTAGTCCCTGGGAGCTCTGAGAGGTCAAGTTAGTTAATATTACTGTTCTTCCCATGGGATTACAATCCCCTTCATCTCCTTCAGTTCTTCTGTAACTCTTCTACTGGAGTCCATAGGCTCAGGCCAATGGTTGACTGTGACTGTCTGCATGTCTTAGTTGGGTGTTAGCAAAGCCTCTCAAAGGACAGCCATACCAGGCTCCTTTCAGCAAGCACTTCTTAACAATAGCAATATTGCCAAATTTTGTATCTGAAGATGGGATGGATCCCAAGGTGGGGCAGCCTCTGGATGGCCTTTTCTTTAGTCATTGCTTTTAGACAGGAACAATTCTGGGTTAAATTTTTTTACATGGGTGAGTGGCCTCATCCCTCAACTGGGGGCCATGCCTATGTGTTGGAGGTGGTCTCTTTAAGTTCTATCTCCCCTTTTTTGGGTATTTCAGCTAATGGTCATCCCCACTGGGTCCTAGGAGTCTCTTGCACCCATGCTCTGGGGCTTTCTAGTACTTCTTCCATTCCCTGCTCCCCACTGAGACATATTTCTATTTATTCTTCTGATGCTCTGAATTTCTCTCCTGTCTCATCCCACACCTGAACCTACTCCGTTTTTTCTTTCCTTTCTCCCACCCAGAACTCTTCCTCCTTCTACCTCCCATGATTATTTTGTTCTCCCTTCTAAGTGAGATTGTATTATCTATACTTTGGCCTTCCTTCTTACTAAGGTTCATATGGTCTATGAGTTGTATCATGGAAATTTGGTGCTTTTGGGCTAATATCCACTTATCAGTGAGTACATACTATGTATGTCTTTTTGGGTCTGGATTACCTCACTCAGGATGATATTTTCTAGTTCTATTTATTTGCCTACAAAATTCATGCAGTTGTCATTTTTAATAGCTGAGTATATTCTATTGTACAAATGTACCACATTTTCCATATCCATTCTTCCATTGTGAGACATTTGGGTTCATTCCAGCTTCTGGCTATTACAAAAAAAATGTCTACTGTGAACATAGTGGAGAATCTGTCCTTGTTGTATGTTGAATATTTTGTGTATATGCCCAATAGTGGTATATCTGGGTCTTCAAGTAGAACTATTTCCAAGTATTTGAGGAACCTTCAGATTGATTTCCAAAGTTGTTGTACCAGCTTGAATTCCCACCAGCAATGCAGGAGTGTTCCTCTTTCTCCACAACCTCACCAGCATCTGCTTTTACCTGAGTTTTTGATCTTAGTCATTCTGACTGGTGTGAGGTGGAATCTCAGGGTCGTTTTGATTTGCAATTCCCTGATGACTAAAGATGTTGAACATTTCTTTAGGTGCTTCTTGGCCATTCTAGATTCCTCAGTTAAGAATTCTTTGTTTTGCTGTGCATTCCATTTTTAATTGGATTATTTGTATTTTGCAGGTTAGCTTTTTGAGTTTTTTATATATTTTGGATTTTAGTCTTCTATCAGGTGTAGGGTTGGTAAACACTTTTTCCCAAAATGTAGGTTGCTGATTTGTCCTATTGACTGTGTTTTTTTTCCTTTTGAGTTTCATGAGGACCTATTTATCAGTTCTTGATCTTAAAGCCTGAGCCATTGGAGTTCTGGTTAACAAATTTCCTGTGCCAATGAGTTTGAGGTTTTTTCCCACTTTCTCTTCTATTAGATCAGTATATCTGGTTTTATGTTGAAGACCTTGATCCACTTGGACTTGAGCTTTGTTCAAGGTGGTAATATGGATCTATTTTCATTTTTTTGACATGCAGACTGCCAGTTGGACCAGCACTATTTATTGAAGATTTTTTTTCCATTATAGGTTTTTGGCTTATTTCTTGAAGATCAAGTGCCTATAAGTGTGTGGGCTTATTTTTGGGTATTCACTTCTATTCCATTAATCAGCCTGTATGTCTCTGTACCAATACCATGCAGTTTTTATTACTATTTCTCTGTAGTACAGATTGATTTCAGGAATAGTATTTTCCCCAGTTCTTTTATTAAGAATTGTTTTTACTATCCTGGGTTTTTTGTTTTTCCATATGAAATTCAGAATTGCTTTTACTATGTGAGAACTGTGTTGGAATCTTGATGAGGATTGCATTAATCTATAGATTGCTTCTGGTAGGATGACCAATTTTACTATGTTAATCCTACAAATCCATGAGCATGGGAGATCTCTCCATCTTCTAAGGTCTTCTTCGATTTTTTTCCCCAGGCATTTGAAGTTCATAGCATATAGATCTTTTATTTGCTTGGTAAGAGTTATAACAAACTGTTTTATACTATTTGTGACTATTGTGAATGGTGTTGTATACCTAATTTCTTTCTCAGTCCATTTATCCTTTGTATAAAGGAAGGCTACTGATACATTTGAGTTAATTTTATATCTATCCACTTCTCTTAAGTTGTTTATCAGCTCTAGAAATCCTCAGGTAGATTTTTTTTGGGTCTCATACATATACTGTCATACCATTTGTAAATAGTAATACATTGAATTCTTGCTAACTTGTATCCCCTTTTTCTCCTTTTGTTGTCTTATTGCTTTAGCCAGAACTTCAAGTACTATATTGAAGAGATATAGAGAGAGTGGTTAGCCTTGTCTTGTTCCTGATTTAGTGAGATTGCTTCAGCTATTTCTCCAGTTATTTTGACATTGGCTGATGTTTTGGTGTATATTGCTTTTATATATCTAGGTAAATGGCTTGAATACCTGATCTCTCCAATACTTGTAACATAAAGGTATGCTGTATTTTGTCAAATGTTTTTCCAGCATCTAATGAGATTAGCATGTGATGTATTTCTGTGATTTTGTTCATATAATGGGTAACATTAGTGGATTTATTTTTTTGGTCACTTTTTATTATTTATTTTTTTACACACCATATTTTATTTACCCCCCCCCCCATACACACTCTGACTGCTCCACATCCCATACCTCTTCTCCACCCACCTGTATCTATGTGGATGTACCCATCCCCAACCCCACCTGACTTCTAAACTCCTTGGGGCCTTCAGTCTCTTGAGGATTAGGCACATCATCTCTGAATGCACACAGACCCAGCAGTCCTCTACTGTACGTGTGTTGGGGGCTTCATATCAGCTGTTGTATGCTGCCTGTTTGGTGGTTCAATATTTGAGAGTTTCTGGAGTTTCCAGGTTGAATGAGACCGCTGGTCCTCCTACAGGGTTGCCTTCCTCCTCAGGTTCTTTCAGCCTTCCCTAATTCAACAACAGAGATCGACAGCTTCTGTCCATTGGTTGGGTACAAATATGTGCATCTGACTCTTTCAGTTGCGTGTTGTATCTTTTGGAGGGCAGTCATGCCCTTTTTGTGAGTGCTCATGCATAGACTCAGTAATAGTGTCAGGCCTTGGGACCTCCACTTGAGCTGGATCCAACTTTGGGCCTATTACTGGACCTTCTTTTCCTCAGGCTCCTCTCCATTTCCTTTCCTGTAATTCTTTCAGAATGGAACAATTATGAGTCAGAGTTGTGACTGTAGGATGGCAACTCTATCCCTCACTTGATATCCTGTTTTCCTGCTGGACATGGGCTCTATAAGTTCTCTCTCCCTACTATTTGTTGGTCATTTCATCTAATGTCCCTCCCTTGAGTCCTGACAGTCTCAACTCCTAGGTCTCTGGTGCATTCTAGAGGGTCTTCCCCACCTCCTATCTCCTGAAAACAGGTTGCCTGTTTCCATTTTTCTGCTGGTCCTCAGGGCTTCAGTCCTTTTCCCTTACTGAATAACAAATCAGGTTCCCCTCTCCCCCAACTCTATCTTTGTTCACTTTCCCTCCATGGTCCCTTCCTCTCTCAACTTGTCCTCACTTGGGCACTTCAACTTGTTGACCTTTTGTGTTATGTGAACTGTATCTTGGGTATTCTATACTTTTTTAATTTTTGGCTAATATCCACTTATTAGTGAGTACATACCATGCATGTCCTTTTGGGTCTAAGTTACCTCACTCAGGATGATGTTTTCTGGTTCCATCCATTTGCCTGCAAAACTCAGGATGTCCTTGTTCTTAATAGTTGAGTAGTATTCCATTCTGTAAATGAACCACATTTACTGTATCCATTATTCTGGCATGGAACATCTGGGTTGTTTCCAGCTTCTGGCTGTCACAAATAAGGCTGCTATAAACATAGTGGTATTATTTCAATCTTCTTGCACCTGTTGAGGCTTGTTTTGTGACCACTTACATGGTCAATTTTGGAGAACGTACTTTGGGGTCCAAGAAGAAGAACGTAAATTCTTTGGTTTTTAAGGCGAAATTATAT
>NC_045030.1:125078420-125085071 GCF_008632895.1 Mastomys coucha
ATATATATGTATATATATGTATATATATACATATACATATATATATATGTATGTATGTATGTATGTATGTATGTATATTGAATCCTGGCTGCAACCAATCTGGAAGCCCTGCAGACTGTGTGCCTTTGAGAGAGAAGGGGAGACAGGCCCCCAAGCAGGTGCAAACCAGAATAGAGAGGGTGTTGGAGCATGTGGGAAGGAGTCCTGCTTCTGCTGGCACCTGGGAGTCCTTGCTGCTTGGGCTATTTGGTTAGCTATCCATCTGTTGCCCTCTTTGCAGTCGAACTCCTCAGAGCCCTGCAGACTGTGTGGTGTTGAGAGAGTTGAAGATCAGCTGATATGTCCCAAAGCAGGTACAGAGCAGAAGGAAACCTGTTTTATTTTAATAAATATGACAACGACATCCTATAAAGTATAAATTAATTCCTTTTATTATTTTTTATACTCTAAAAGACCATCTAAAATGTTCTGCTTTGGAGATTGTTGATATGACAGAAAACATTAAAAATTGTGTAAATGCTTTCAAAGGCAATGAAGAATAGTGATGCCCTAATGTTCCTCCAGATGGTCTCTTCTTTTGGAAACATGAAACTCTGTTGATGTTTTAATTGGCAAATCTTGAATTTTGAGAGTTACAATGCTGGATTTTCCTTGGCTTTGAGACATAGGTTCCATATAATCTTATAACAAACGTCATACACTTTGTCTCAGTATATACTTGTGGTGGTTTGAATAAAATAATGTACCCCATAGACTTAATCATTTGAATATTTGACACACAGCTGGTATCACTGTTAGAGGAGACCTGGGAGGTATGGCCTTATTGGAGGAATTGTGTCACCGGAGCCTCGTTTGAGTGTTAAAAGACTCATTCCTTTCTCAGTTTGCTCTTTCTGATTTGTATTTGTGGCTTAAGATGTGTGTTTTCAGTTTCTAATCTCAGCATCTAGTTCATACCCTCTGTTGCTCCTGCTCTACAATCATGGGATCTAATTTCTCTGAAACCATAAGTGCAAATACATTCTTATTTTTGGGGGGAGGGGCGGTGTTTTTCTGTGTAGCTATAGATACCCTGGAAATCACTTTGTAGACAAGGCTGGCCTTGAATTCAGAGATCCCTTGCTTCTGCCTGCTGAGTACTGGCATTAAAAGTGTGCCCTGCCATTTGCTGGTTCATTCTTCCTTCTATAAGTTGCTTTGGTCATGGTGTTTTATCTCACCTATATCAAAGGTATGTGCTATTACATTTATCCAGTGTCTGATCATTTATAACACCCATGGATATCTGTAGGGTTTTTTTTTTTTAAAGTCAGTATGTACAGGTATGTGAGAACTAAACTTAAGTGCCATGTTGACACAATCTAGAATTTCTTGGGAAGAGAGAGTCCTAATGATGATTCTGTATACCACATTCACCCATGGACATGTTTGTAGGCAAATTATTTTGATTACATTGAGGTGGAAAGACCCGCCGACTATAGATGGAACCATTATCAAAGCAGGGCATTCCCAATTATGTAAGGACAGAGAAACTAAGTTGAGCACACATATACATGAATTTCTTTGCTTTCGATTTTTGATGACAGATGTGATGGGACTAGCTCATGAAGCTTCTACAGCTGTGAGCTCCCTCGATATTATGGACTTTATCCTAGAACCATGAGCAAAATTAACCCCTTTCTGCTTAAATGTTAAGATCCTTGGCTATACACTTAGTTTGAGATCAGCCTCTAGTACTTGAAACCCTGATACAAACCAACAAAGTGGTTGTATTAATTTGCAAGTACAGTAGAAGTACAAGAGGATTTTGATTGTTTTACATAATTAAATTGTGTTCCTAAAGTTTTAACTTGAATCACTCTGAGGGTTTGTGTTAACATGGTGTTATGGTTTTATCCCCCAATTTCCCCAATGAGGTTGAGAGCTTTTTAATGTATATATTGGCAATTTTGAAATCTCTTTTGAACTATTTTTTTCTTGCTTTTCTGTTAAGTCTCTTCCTCTTGATTTTAATGTATATTCTTTAGATATTGTATCAGTATGTCCTTTGTTAGATTTTATCCTAGTTTGCTTTTCTATTGCTATGGTAAAACACTAACTCAAAGCAACATAGGAGAAATAAGGCTATTTTACTTTATACTTCCATAACTGAGGGAAGTTTTGGAAGGAACTCAAGGCAGGAACTGAAACAGAGACCATGGAGAACTGTGGCTTCCTGATCTACTACAAACTATTTGCTTTCTTATACCAATGAGAACCACATTACAGGGGTGACACTGCCTATAGTGGACTGGGCCCTTCCAAATCAATGATTAACTAGGAAAATACCTCACAGACATTCATTATGTCAATCAGATGGAAGCAATTCCCTGATAGAGGTTTCTTCTTCCTAGGTGATGCTAGGTTTTGTCATGTTGATAAAAAACCAAGCAGAATGAGTATGAATATCATCAAGTATCATCCTTATCATGTATGCTGCCATTTTGTACTCATAATATTATGATCTGGTGAATAGTTCTGAATTTTCAAATAATTCAGTTTATAATATATTTATTTGCATTTTATACTTTTAAAAGTTATTTGAATAAGCTCTGCTTATTTCAAAGCATTAAATTTTTTTTGAGGTAGGTGCCACCTTCAATATGTAATTTGCAAACATATACTCACCCTGTACCACTTATTGATAAGGATTTTCTCCCCATTCAGTTTGAGTTGATGCTTTTATTGAAAATTATTCAATATTGAGGGCCTGTTCCTGGTCTTCTAATTGTAGTCTGCTGATATGTACCCTTAGTCTTAGGTTAGTGCAACACAGATTCCTTTTTCATATCACCTGTATTATATTTTTGAAGTTAGGGCATGTGAGTTTTCCAACTTTGTTCCACTTTATCAAGATTATTTTGGCCTACTATGTCCTTTTCATTTCCACATAAATTTCACCCCAACCTTATCAACTTCTGAAAAAAATATAGCTGAGATTTTGATATAGATTGTTTTGAGTCTGTAGATAAGCTTGGAAAGTATTCCTTTCTTAATAATACTAAACCTTCTGATTCATAAGCTGGAGGTTTCCAATTTACTTAGGTCTTCTTTTGCCTTTCAATGATATTTTGTAGTTTGTATTAAGAACATCTTGGTTTTCTTGCATGATTTAATATTAAGTATTTTATTACTTTGATGGTGCTATAATTGGGATTCTTAATTTGATTTTTAGTTGTTCATTACTAGTGTGTAGAAATATAATTTTGTGTGTAACCTTCCAGATATTTTTTATCAGTCTTAATAGCTTTAAGAAGAGTATTTAGACTCTTTCTACACAGAAGATCATATCATCTGAAGATAGAATTAAGAAGAATTTATTAAAGTTCTTGGAGTAACATTTATAGAAGCCTAAGTGGTGGAAGCATAAGTTTACCACACTGCCAGGTTATAAGGCCAAGAAAGACACATATAGGATATTTTACTTCTTACTTATCTATTTTATGTGCAATATTTTCTCTTGTGATCCATGAGAGAAAATTCTAAGTCTTGAGTTGAAGTTAGAAATGAAGATAGAAATTGTATATTCTATAAATACAGTCTTTTTTATAACACTTTTATCCAACTTGAATATGAATCTAGTAGGATGTTGTTGATATATGTTAGCTTGGACTGAGTAACTTCTTTAAAAAAAAGCTTCACTATAAAAGGGACTGGGCAAACTGTTGCTAGTCTCTATGAACCTACACACTGAAGCCTCTGGAGCTTCTTAGTTATCAATAATTTGTCCACATGAAATATCTGATATGCTGATCAAATAAACTATAGGATAATGTTTATGGAGACTGCTGTGTAGAAAATGTGTATAATAAAAGCTGGAAGAGTATATATGATAAACAATTCCTGCTAAGATATACGAGGCAAAGAACAAGATTGGTAAGAAGAAAGAACAGAAATTCCTAAATGGAACACAAAGAAACAAAATAAGTTTACATCCTGTCTCAGCTACACACTTAGCTCTTACATGTTACTATTATTAAGAAGATAACACAGTAACAATACTTAAGATAATTTCTAGATAAACCTGAGACATAAACATGACAGAGCTATTACATATACAAAGGTCTAAATTTTAAGTGCACATTGAATAAATAATCTGACATCATAGCATTGCATTAGTAGATGCCATTAATAGGTTCAAACTCATGAACAGTTCTTAGTGTTTTCAACATCCTCTTTGTAGAACCACTTCTTTAGTGTATTGTAATTCTGTTAAGTTTATATCCTTCCATTTTTATTAGACTGAAAGATTTAGGGTGGGGACAGTCCCAGACTGAATTTTATGACTCTTTCAAAAAACAGCCATTTCACTGATAGGCATGA
This sequence comes from Mastomys coucha, assembly GCF_008632895.1. NCBI lineage: Eukaryota > Metazoa > Chordata > Mammalia > Rodentia > Muridae > Mastomys > Mastomys coucha. The sequence continues at coordinate 125,082,783 of NC_045030.1, forward strand.
AACCTAACAGAGCCTAATAAAAGCTTATTCTGTACTTTAGGAATGGTTTGAGGAAGCACACTATAGTTTTATTGGGGATTAGGACCTATAAGGACAACATGGGTTTGAAGCTATTCTCTGCTTTCCTGTTGACGAATAGGAAAAGCCTTTTGGGCAAACAGAAAAGGCAGACACAAGAGATGTAAAGCCAAGAGCTGGAAAGCAAAACAGTCCTTAGGTTTTCATTGCTATGTCTGACTGTATATAAAAACATCTTCCTTTTCTTCTCCTCCTCTCACTTTCCATATTAGTTTATTTAGTTAGCTTACATTTAGTTTCTGCCTTTAGAAATGGGTATTCTGATTGACATCTGCCTTCTTCTTAGTTGACACTTGGACTCCTTCATTCTCTCATCATGAGGTGTAGAGTTAATAACAGAGGATGAATTACAAAGCAGACAAACAGAAAAGAATAGTGCAAAGGTGAAAATGTGGAACGGCAAATAAAAAAGATTTGAATTAGACTGAGTGATGAAGACAGTGGTGCTGGCCAGATATTTTCAAGTGACTTTCATGCCCCTTAGTTATGTTTTTACAGCGTTGATGGTCTACATTTAAATAAGCTTTTATAGAACCAACATTATTACACATAAAATTTTTAAAACTTCAAGAAATCAAGTGCAACATTCTTTAAACTCTTCTTACCTTCCTTCTGAAGTTGTGGTGAGATATTGCTTTCATTTCCTCATACGTAAATATACCATCAACACATATTATGAGCACACTTAAGCTATACACAATTATATTGTTCACTGAATATATAAAGATAAAGTTTGTTGCTTTGCATTTGTAAATTGGCCTATTACTTTCAATGTATTTATCAGGATATGGGGCAATTTGCCTACAAACAAGTAAAATGTGTGTGCACTATAATGATGAGAAAAGAAATTTAAGATGCCCAAATACAGTGCCTTTGAAACTATCAAAATAAGTATGTAGTAGATAGAAAGATGTGAGCATTTTTAATGTTTTTATCATTGTATTTATTAATGGTTTTTAAAAATCATGTATTTAATGTTATTTCTTACTGGAATATCCTTCTGAGAAGAATGATTGTGGAGTGAATTCAAGCCTCAGAGTCATTATAGAAAAAGTTCTGTGAAGACTCAAAGGCCTTCTCTATGACGTAGTCACAGGAGCTGAGCCCATGTTTATCTCTAGTGAGAGAATTCATTGACACTTTAAAATTTTTCCTTAGTTAGAAAACTCACTGCCTGTACTCTGGTGACAGAGACTGCAAGTGCATGAGCACATTGTAAATGAGAGTATAAAAGAATGTAAATGAGTTGTCTTAAGTGTCACAACTGGCAATGAAACTGGAAATAAATCTCAAGAGTTCTTATTCCCAAATCGGATTTTCTTTCAGTTTTCAGACCCAGTGAAAATTGAATAGTTGAGAAAACGTAATTTTGTCCTTTTACTATATAGAGAAGATGCAAAAGATAGAAAGCAGTCGAAAAGATAGAAGGAAACAGAATGAAAGCATTTGCCCTTTAAAGTTCACAATTGTCTAGGAAGTAAGGAGGGAAGCTGATATTCTAAAAAGATAAATCAGAACTCATTACTGAATGGTTACTGCTTATCATGTCAAAGTTCCATTTTAATTCCCCTTGCTTCACTTAGCTTCTGATTGTTATGTATCTCAGCTTGGATGTGCACAGCAACATAATCACTCACTGTAAAGTGCTGTACATCTTAGGCAACTGGAGAAAGTGATTAAAGGATTTAGAAAAATGAATATGAAGAGATAATACCTTTCCACCAAATGAATTAGCCTTCAACTTGGGCATGGCATAAAGAGACCAATATAGCCATTACCCATTACAGAGCATCTCAAAGTGAATTTTAGCAGGCATAGACTGTCCACTTGTGGAAGTCTAGGTTCAGTATCTTAAGGACTCTCTTCTTCAGTATAAAATATAAAACAAGCATTTAGGACAGTTATTCTTCATTGAATGTTATAGTCATTTTAGATTCCAGGGCCCAGCAATGCCTATTTAATTGGTTCATTAAATATATTGACATGGCCATTAAGATGAATTGTCTAATCTTTCTATTTTGTTTCCATATCATTGTACTTTTTAATTATTTTTTAATATGGACAACATCCTAAAATATACATTTCATATCAATAGTATTTTAGTGTAATCATTATTATTATAGTAATTAAATTGTGCAGTTTTAAAAACATAATAAAAATCGAGTAAAAGTACTAGGTTGCTTTCTTCCTTTTTTTTTTTTTTTTTTTTTT
>NC_045030.1:125085143-125088582 GCF_008632895.1 Mastomys coucha
CGAACTCAGAAATCTGCCTGTCTCTACCTCCCAAGTGCTGGGATTAAAGGCGTGCACCACCACTGCCCGGCCTGCTTTCCTTTCTTAAGCTCATGTTTAGTGAACCAGGCTCTCTCTATATCCAGTCTTTCCCTGAGTGTAGAATATACACTACAATAGTCATCCAGACATAGATGCAGTCTGAAAATGCAGTAATAGTTCAATCACAAACCAACCACTCCTTTAATGTCAATCATTTTAGGGAGTAATATGCTAATATATTAGCTATCATGGATATGGTTGGAAAGAACAATAAAATAAAAGAAGAAAGATACACATAAAGACTAGTAATTGGAATTCCATTGAGAAAGTAGAGGGATGATGGGGAGAGATGATGGAGTTTTGTACAAAGGTAGTCAAAAAAGAGAGGTGAATACTTGTCATCAGATAAGGTAGAACAGTTCTACCAATCAAGACGGTAAGCTACAGAGATTCTGCAAACCATACCAAATAGCCAGTTAACAGTCACTAAAAAGGAAGAAATATTGAAGCCCCACACATCCCTGAGGACCTAGAGACAGATAATGCTTACTAGGAAAAAAAAAAAGAAGAAACATTTTCTTAAGTACTGTAGCCACTAGCTATGTGTCCTGTTAGTATCCTTTCATCTAAGTTTCTGAAAACAACCCACAACAAAGAATCGATAGTAGAAAAAGGATTTGTTAGCAAGAGAAAGGTAACTAGCACAAGTGTACAGGGGCAGAAATAGAAAATGGGATATAGATATGATCACTATACATTGCATACATTTATGAAAATATTAACATATTATTATTATGTAAAACTAATACATGATAATAAAGAACAAAATGTGTTAAGATATACTGACTTACCAAAAATTTTAAATTAGTATTAGACTGTTTGATAATAAGACAATGTTTTCATTGCCTAAATACAAGCTAATTTTTTCCCTAAATACAAACTAATCAATGTATTTGCAAAATGTTTCCCTGAAAATGACAAACTTAGTTCTTATCATTTCATATGCTACAATTATATTCTGTATAGCTTTGGATACAAAAAATATCTCAACTATTGTCACTATATTGTTTTTTTAAAATTTATTCTTCTTTGGTGCAATACATCCTGACTACAGCCTTCCTTCCCTCCCCTCCTCCCAGTCTGCCCTGCACCTTCCCTCCCCCTGCCCCAGATCTACTGCTTCTCCATTTTCCTACAAACCAAGCAGATTCCATCTTAGTTTTGATTCTCTAATATTTACTGAGTGAATTTTTACTGTAAATTACACATAGTAAGTGGAATTGGATCACTGATCAAAACAAAAAATTTGGCCAGGTGATGGAATGATTTTATATTATATTACAATCCATGGTACTTAGTCATTCTGACTTCAAGTTGCCATTATTCTTAATTTAAGGGGTGGGTACTTACACTTCTATATCAATGTCCTTAATTAATAGAAGTAAAGAGAGGAACTCAAGGCAGGAACTGGAAGAAAGAAAATGATGCAGAAGCTATAAATGAATGCTGCTTACTGGCCAGCTCCTCATGGCTCACTCAATCTGCATTCTTATAGGACTGACCACCAACACAGGATTGGCACCATCCACAGTGAGGTGGATCATCCTACATTAATCATCAACTTTAAAAAGCATCAGGGGCTTTCCCCCAAAGCCCGTCTGGTTTGGGCATTTGGTCAAAGAAGCTCCCTCTTCTCAAATGATAATAGTCTGAGTTTGTGTCAAGCTGACATAAAACAAGTCACTACCTCAATGTGGGTATGTGTTTTCTGTATGAATGAGAGAAATGTGAAAAAAGAATATCTTAGAAACCATACAAATTGTAAGTAAGGATTTAAACATGCTTTATTTTAGGTATACTTTATGGATGTTTCCTGAATAGCTGAATAGTTTACTGTCTTAGATACTTAATGTGAAGACATAGAGATATAATTTTTGAAGTCTTTGGATTATTGGGATATTGTCCTAGGAAGGAATAAGCATAATTCTTGTGGGGCCCCTGAGTTTTTGATTGTTTGTTATAAAATAACAGACTTTGCCATTCCCCCTCTCTGAATCCCATGTCCACAGACACCCACTATGATGCAATCTGAGATTAAGCCTTAACCCTCACGAGGCTCCCATACATAAAGCTGGCTTATCTTGGACTTTCACCCTAGAACCAAAGTAAAACCCTTAAAAATCCATCCTTATGTATTTCTTTATAAAAAATAAAAGTATAAAGAAACTTTATTCACTAAGACAATTCACCAAGCTCTCCAATAATGCTTGACACTAGATGTTAGGTCAAACGAGAAAAGTAGTTAAATTTCATACTAAAAATTTTTTGAATAATTTAATTTTAAGGCACAGTATGAGTGGTAAAGTTAAATCAATTTTAAACAAAGAATAGTTTAATTAGAACTATGTGAGAATTTCTTAATAAATTTTATTATTGCAATATTAATGTTAATTTTCTGAATATAAAGGAAATAATCCTGTCAGAATTTTAGTGCTTGTGTATATGGTTAAATATTGAAGATGGTATAGATTAGTTATCATTTTATAGTACATGAAAATCACTTTGTTCTTGTTTTTTTTTCTTTTGGCATTTATAGCTATTTGCTCTTTACATACAATTTTAAATACAATTTTAGTATAGGAGGTGTTATTTTCTTTACTTTTAAGAAACATGCAGAGAAGCTATTGTTTTTATTCATTAAGAAACCTTTTATTTTATGTGTGTAATTCTTGGAAATCGAGGTATACCATATATGTGCCTTGTGGCCACAGAGGCCGGAAGAAGAGATCAGATTCCCTGGAAGTAGAGTTACAGGCAATTATAAGCTGTTATGTTAGGTGGAAAATAAACTCAACACCCCTACAAGAACAACAAATGATATTTACTACTGAGCCTGGGCTCTGGTTTTGTTACTTTATCAAATGATATAAACTTAACCTTTTGTTATGATACTCAATTTTTAAAATACACTTTAAAGACCAGTAAAATTTCTAAGTTACCTATTGTAAAGCCTGACAATGTGATTTCTTTCTTTTTTTTTAGGGACTTTTTTTAAATAAATGTTTTCTTTATTTACAATATCTCTTTTTCCAGGTTCCCCTCCAAAAATAAAATAACAAAAACTAAAACAAACCCCTGTTTCCTCCTCCCTCCCCATGTTCACCAACCCACCTTCTCCTGCTTACTGCCCTGGCATTTCCCTACACTGGGGCATAGAACCTTCACAGGGCCAAGTGCCTCTCCTCCCATTGATGACCAACATGGCCATCCTCTGCTATACACATGCTGCTGGAACCATTAGTCCCACAATGTGTACTCTATGGTTGGTGTTTTACTCCCTGGGAGCTCTGAGCATACTAGTTAGTTCATATTGTTGTTCCTCCTAAGGGGCTGCAAACCCTTCAGCTCCTTGGGTCCT
>NC_045030.1:125089277-125094752 GCF_008632895.1 Mastomys coucha
ATTTGCATTTCCCTGATGACTAAGGATGTTGAACATTTCTTTAGTTGCTTCTCAGCCATTCTGTATTCCTTAGTTGAGAATTCTTTGTTTAGCTCTGTACCCCATTTTTAATAGGATTATTTGGCTCTCAGGAGTCTAACTTCTTGAGTTCTTTGTATACATTGGATATTAGCCCTCTATCAGATATAGGGTTGGTAAAGATCTTTTCCCAATTGGTTGATTGCCGTTTTGTCCTATTGACAGTGCATTTTGCCTTACAGAAGCTTTGCAACTTTATGAGGTCCCATTTATCAATTCTTGATCTTAGAGCATTGCATTGAATCTGTAGATTGCCTTCTGCAAGATTGCCATTTTTCTTATATTAATACTGCCAATCCACAAACATGGGAGGTCTTTCCATCTTCTGAGATCTTCAATTTCCTTCTTCAGAGACTTGATGTTCTTGTCAAACAGATCTTTTACTTGCTTAGTTAGAGTCACACCAAGGTATTTTATATTATTTATGACTATTCTTTCTCTGCTTGTTTATCCTTTGTGTAAAGGAAGGTCTCTGATTTGCTTGAGTTAATTTTTTATCCAGCTACTTTTCTGAAGTTGTTCATCAGGTTTTTGAGCTCTCTGGTGGAATTTTTGTGGTCACTTAAGTATACTATCATATCATGAGCAAATAGTGATAATTTGACTTCTTCCTTTCCAATTCATATCCCTTTAATCTCATTTTGTTGCCTAATTGCTCTGGCTGATATGATCTGATATCTTCAAGCCCCACATGATAGAAGGAGTGAATTGACTCCTTAAGTTTGTCTCTCAAATTACACACATGCATTATAGCATCTTTGTGCACACATACACACACACACACACACACACACACACACACAAATGTAACAAAATATACTCTAAAATATAAGCTTTATTATCTTAATTTTACTGATGAACAGGAATGTAATGGTGATTTGTGTATCTAACAGACATTTGAAAATAAGTAAATGAAACAGATCGAATTTATTCCCCCACATATTTGCCTGTAAAGCATATGTGTAGCCCGCGCAGTCGTCTTGCCAGCAAGAAGACACGCGGACAACACTAGGTTCCTTCTGCAGCAACGTTTTATTGTCTCCATCCATAGGGAAAAAGGGGTTGAGCCCAAAATCCGCACTGCTTATATACACCACAGTGCGGCGTATCTGCCCACAACGTGGTGTCTGCCCATGATTGGCTGTCTGCTCATTACCCTACCTAACGCCCCGGGATGGGCCGTGACATGGCGTCCTTTTCACTCCACGCACATGTGTAAACAGTTCTCCACGCACATGCACAAACAGTTGTCCACTAGGAGTTAACAGTGGAAGTAGGTGCCATCTTGCCATGGAGAATGCCTCTCCAGCTTCACGGCTCCCTACACATATGGTCTACTTCGTTTATAAAAGTTACCTTATTTTATGTCAATTGAACATTTGTTATGTCTATTGTGGTATATATAGTAAGTACTCATATGCTTTCAATGTTATTTAATACCTTTGCTTATTAAGAGAGGATTCTTTTGTCTTTTAACTTGCATTTTATTTTTACCTGTTGTTGTTCTTAACAACAAAAAACAATATAATAATGGCAGTTTTTTGTGTTGTTAAGAAAAAATATTAATAAGTATATTAACATTTTCAATTCTGCCTCAAAAGTGGTGTTAGGTCTTAGTTCTGACTACTACAGAAATCTCATAAACCAGATATCTTACAATTAAAATCATTATAGCCAGGCATGGTGGCCATACCCATAATCTCAAAACATGGATGATAAAAGCAGAAGGGTCAGAAATTCAAAATAATCCTTGGGCTACTTAGTGAGTTTAAGGCCGATCTGGGGTGCATGAGAGTTTGTTTTAAAGTCAATATAAAGGCTTAAAAATAAATTACGTCTCATGGTTTTATAGGCTCAAAATCTATGCCCAACACTTTGGTATGTAATTTCCAGTTCATTTTCTGGATCATAGAAAATGTGTTACTTTGTTGTTTCATGGTAGAAGGAGATTATCTAGTGCTTCTTTTATTTGAAAACTATTAACATTTATGAGTTGATTCCAAAAATAATACAACAGGTACTTATAGATCCTGAATACATTCTATAGTTATATCATGATTTATATCATGTAAAAATTGTGTGCTGGTCAATTTTTGACAATTTTGACCAAGCTAGGGGTCATCTGGCAATAAGGAACCTCAGATGAGAATATTTTCATATATGGGTCATTTTCTTGTTTAGTAATTACTGAATCAGGTGCCAGATCAATGTAGGCAATACCAACAACACCTAGTCCTGGGAGTTATTAGGAAAATAGCTGAATGTGAGATTCGAGAACAAGCCACTAGGAAGAAGCAATACTTCCATGGTCTCTGCTTCAGTTCCTACCTCCAGGTTCATGCCTTGTGTTCCTGCTCTGATTTTCCCCAAACTCAATAATAGACTATTATGGGAATGTATAAACCCTTTCTTCCCAACATTGCTTTTATTCATGGTCTTTATCACTGTACTATAAAGAAACTGGAGAAATTGTGTCTTATATTAAAAATATAAAATTTAATTAACTCATGTATAGATAGGAACAGCAAACCCCCAAAATAAGATATTACTATATCTTTGATTTTCTCTTTTCAACTTCACAATCATCAAATTATTTTCATGTAGAATGTATAGCAATAGAGCAAAAAAGAAAAAAAAAACTAAAACATTGTAACCTGTTTATTAGTGTAGTTTAACTGGCATAATATTAGGCCTTCCTTTTATACTTAAGTGAATATAATTTTCTTATTTTATTATGATTTATTTTCCTTGGATTTCTGTTCATCAAAAATTGCTTAGTGATATGATTTTTGTACATCCTTACAATTATTTAATATATATTAATATTTAGTGATAAACATAGGTTTTTCAGAACAAGCTTATTTCTCATTCCTGTTTTTGGAAAAAAAAACAAAAAATAACAAAAAAACAAAAATGTGGGCTTCTAGTGATATTCAATAAAAATTTAGTAAATTTAGTGAGGTTCTGATTTTGTTAAAAAATTTGTGGTTTTAAGAGGCACAGAGTACCTCACTGTATTAAAGACAAGAGATAACTATGTGTTGTCACCAAAATGTATCTATCTAATAAAGATACCTTCAGACTTATAGTCAATGGATGGAAGTCAATCTGTCAAACAAATGGAAGATAAAAGCTAGCTGGTTTAGCTATTGTGGTATCTGATAGGGAAGACTTCCAATTAAATGTAGTCAGAAGAGATTAATAAAGGCACTGACTTGAGGCATGAGTATGGATTGACACCCAAAGAGAGAACTCCCCCTTCTCAAATGTGAAGGGGTGTCAGAGAGGCCTTCTGAGGGGGGATTGGGATGAGGAGAGGACTGTGATCAGGATACAAAATGAATGAACAAATTAATGGAGAAAAATTCAGAAAAGGAAAAGTGTGGCTGAGTGGATAGTTAGGACTTGGTTTTCATCAATTGCATTAATGTTAGCAACATGATCACAATTCATACATTAGAAGAAAATGAACTATGATAGCTCAGATATTAATATTTTTATTGAGCTGTAGATAATTTTCTTTTTATGAATACTTTTCATAATTAATTATATAAATATTTGATCACTTTTACTTGAAAACATTTTAATACATGATGTTTAATTTAAATCACTTTTGATATTTTATATTAAAGGCTGAAACATATATAGATGTTAAAACATCTATATATGACAAACATATAGCCAATATTATACTAAGTGGGGGAAAATAGAAAACATTTGTTGTAGTAAATATCCAACCCAAATATGCCACAGCAATGAAAATACAAATCAATTAATATGAATACAAGCTCTGTGCCTAGATTGGGCAAATCTACCACTACACTACCATCCTCCCCATCTATGAGACCCCTTATAACTTGTGGTTTCTCCAGGCCACAGGGTTCTGGTCCACTTTCTTTCACCTTCTCCTCTGTGCATTATCTCTGCCACACATTCTTCTTTTAACACCTTTCAGTTCCACCTTCCCTTTCACTGCCCAATCACCAGTTCTTGCCTTTGTTTTACAAATAAAGGTGGGAAGAAAGTTTATAGGAAATCACCTCAGTGCTGACTCATTCCATGTTTGCAGCCCCTCACAGAGGAAGGGAATTAACATCAAATTACAAATAGCCCCAGAGCTATCCACAACAAACATCTCCTTGAAAATCTTTCAGACAAGTGTTCCCATCCCCACTGCTTCACTTAATATAATGCTCAAAGTAAAAAGTAAAAGGGAGAAGCTAGTCAACAGACTACAGCACGCAGCAGGAGGAACCCAGGGTCTCCTATATTCCATATCCAGCTGAAGAGCTATCAACAGTCTATGGTCCATATGGGAGGAAGAGTCAGTTTTCTTCAGGTTTGTGACCCATAGTAAATTGTCCTTGTTCCAGTAGGTAATATCCATGGGACACAGTGACTTTGTAAGGCGGGATCAGCCAGGAGGCTCAGGCCTCACAAGAGGCAGGGCAGCATGGACAGGATCTTCTCAACCTCAGTCTACACCTAGGAGGGACAGCAGTGGATCCGCAACCCTCTCTGCCCCTTCACTGCAAGTGGAGAGCCTGCCTTCACTGAGTACTCTAACCCAGGGACTCAGGTGAGATCCCCCATTTTCTCTCTGGTGACTTTCTAAGGCAGAGCAGCCAGGACAGGATCCTCTCAACCTCCTTCCACACCTAGGAGGGACAACAGATCCACAGCTCTCTCTGCACATTTTCTGCAAGTGGAGATCCTGTCTAGAGGGTGTGCTCTGACCCCAGGACTCAGGAGGGACAACTAATCCAGAGCCATCTGTGCCCTGGTTTTACCAGAGAAGAGCTGATCTCCCAGAAGTGCTGACACAGGCTTAGAGACCCACATAGGAGGAATAAGCTGTAGCCAGAGACAACAAAAACATCTAACACCAGAGATCAACAGAGGGGGAAAGGCCAACTCAAGAATCTTACCAACAGAAAACAAGATGACTTGGCTTCATCAGAACCTAGTACTCCAACCACAGCAAGTCCTGGATATCCCAAAACACCACAAAAGCAAGATTTGGATCTAAAATCATATCTCACGATGGTGCTAGAGGAATATAAGAACATGAATAACTCCCTTAAAGAAATACAGGAGAACACAGGTAAAGAGGTACAAACCCTTAAAGAGGAAACAAAAAAATCCTGTAAAGAATTACAAGAGATCACGAATAAACAAGTAGAAGCCCTTAAAGAGGAAACTCAAAAATCCCTTAAGGAATTACAGGAAAACACAAAAAATAGGTGAAGGAATTGAGCAAAATCATCAAAGACCTAAAAATGGAAGTAGAAAAATGTTAAGAAATCACAAAGAGAGACAACTCGGGAATGAGAAATCTTAGGAAAGAAGTCAGGAAACATAGATGCAAGCATCACCAACAGAATACAAGAGATAGAA
>NC_045030.1:125095809-125097415 GCF_008632895.1 Mastomys coucha
ATTCTAATATCGAATAAAATTGACTTTCACCCTAAAGAGATCAAAAAAGATAAGGAGGGACACTTCATGCTCATCAAAGGTATGATAAAACAAGATGAACTCTCAATTCTGAACCTCTACACTCCAAATCAAAGGGCATCTACATTCATAAAAGAAACTTTACTAAAGCTCAAAGCACACATTGCATTGCAAACAATAATAGTGGGAGATTTCAATACCCCACTCCCTGCAACGGACAGATCATGGAATCAGAAATTAAACAAAGACACAGTGAGACTAATAAAAGTTATGAAACAGATAGATTCAACAGTTATCTATAGAACTACTTATCCTAAAACAAAAGGATATATCTTCTTCTCAGCACCTCATTGTACCTTCTCCAAAACTGACCATATAACAAATCAGGCCTTAACAGATAAAAGAAGATTGAAATAATTCCTTGTATCCTATCAGATCACCATGGACTAAAGCTGCTCCCCAATAACAACATAAACAATAGAATGCCCATATACATGTGGAAGCTTAACAACACTCTACTCAACGATAACTTGGTCAAGGAAAAAATAAAGAAATTAAAGACTTTCTTGAGTTTAATGAAAATGAAACCACAATATACCCAAACTTATGGGACACAATGAAAGCAGTCCTAAGAGAAAAACTAATAGCTTTAGGTGCCTCCAAATAGAAAGTGGAGAGAGCATATACCAGCAATTTGACAGCACATCTGAAAGCTCTAGAACAAAAGGAAGCATATTTACCCAAGAGAAGTCAAAGGCAGGACATATTCAAACTCAGGGCTGAAATCAACCAAATAGAAGCCAAAAGAACTATACAAAGAATCAACCAAAACAGGAGCTGGTTCTTTGAGAAAATCAACAGAATAGATAAACCCTTAGCCAGACTAACTAGAGGGCACAGAGATAGTATTCTAATTAACAAGATCATAAATGAAAAGGGAGACATAACAACAGACACTGAGGAAATCCAAAAAATCATGAGATTCTACTACAAAAGCCAATACTCAACAAAACTGGAAAACCTGGATGAAATGGACAATTTTCTAGACAGATATCAGGTACCGAAGTTAAATCAAGATCAGATCAATGATCTAAACAGTCCCATATCTGCTAATGAAATAAAAAGAGTCATTAATAGTCTCCCAACCAAAAAAAGCCCAGGACCAGATGGATTTAATGCAGAGTTTTATCAAACCTTCAAAGAAGACCTAATACCAATACTCCTCAAACTATGCCACAAAATTGAAACAGAAGGCACTCTACCAAATTCGTTCTATGAAGCCACAATTACTCTTATACCTAAACCACACAAAGACCTAACAAATAAAGAAATCTTCAGACCAATTTCCCTTATGAATATCGATGCAAAAATACTCAATAAAATTCTTACAAACGGAATCAAAGAACACATCAAAATGATCATCCACCATGATCAAGTAGGTTTCATCCCAGGGATGCAGGGATGGTTCAATATATGGAAATCCATCAAAGTAATTCCCTATATAAACAAACTCAAAGAATAAAAAAACATGATCATCTCATTAGATGCTGAGAAAGCATTTGACAAAATCCAACATCCCTTCATGATA
>NC_045030.1:125098320-125117285 GCF_008632895.1 Mastomys coucha
AATGCAAATCGATCCATTCCTATCTCCTTGTACAAAGCTCAAGTCCAAGTGGATCAAGTACCTCCACACAAAATTAGATACACTGAAACTAATAGAAAATAAATTGGGGAAGAGCCTTGAGCACATAGGCACAGGGGAAAATTTCCTGAACAGAATGCCAATAGCTTATGCTTTAAGATCGAGAATTGACAAATGGGACCTCATAAAATAGCAAAGCTTCTGTAAGGCAAAAGACAATGTCAATAGGACAAAATGGCAACCAACAAAATGGGAAAAGATCTTTACCAATCCTAAATCTGACAGAGGGCTAATATCCAATGTATACAAAGAACTTAAGAAGTTAGACCTCAGAGAACCAAATAACCCTATTAAAAATGGGGTACAGTGCTAAACAAAGAATTCTCAACTGATGAATACCAAATGGCTAAGAAGCACCTAAAGAAGTGTTCAACATCCTTAGACATCAGGGAAATGCAAATCACAACAGTCTTGAGATTCCTCTTCACAGTCAGAATGGCTAGGATAAAAACTCAGGTGACAGGAGATGCTGGAGAGGTTGAGGAGAATGAGGAACACTCCTTCGTTGTTGGTGGGATTGCAAGCTTGTACAACTACTCTGGAAATCAGTTTGGCAGTTCCTCTGGAAATTGGACATAATTCTACCAGAGGACCCAGCTATACCACTCCTGAGCATATACCCAGAAGATGCTCCAACATTTAATAAGGACACATGTTCTTATTATGTTCCACTATGTTCATATCAGCCTTATTTATAATAGCCAGAAACTGGAAACAACCCAGATGTCCCTCCACAGAGGAATGGATACAGATAACATGGTATGTATACACAATGGAGTACTACACAGCTACTAAAAACAATGAATTTATGAAATTCGTGGGGAAATGGATGGACCTGGAGAATATCATCCTGAGTGAGGTAACCCAATCACAAAAGAACACACATGGTATGCACTCTCTGATAAGTGGTTATTAGCCCAGAAGTACAGAATACTCGAAGTACAATTCACAAACCACAATAAACTCAAGAAGAAGGAAGGCCAAAATGTGAACACTTCATTCCTTCTTAAAAGGGGAAACAAAATACCCATGGAAGGGGTTGCAGAGACTAACTATGGAGCAGAGATGGAAGAAAGGGTACTGCAGCCTGATATAGCTGTCTCCTGAGAAGCTCTGACAGTACCTGACTAATACAGAAGTAGAGGCTCACAGCCATCCCTTGACAGGATCCCCAATGAAGGAGTTAAAGAAAGGACCCATGGAGCTGAAGGGCTTGCAGCTCCTTAGGATAAACAACAATATGAACTAACTAGTACCCTTAGAGCTCCCAGGGACTAAACCACCAACCAAGGAGTACACATGGTGGGACTAATGGCTCTGGCAGCATGTGTATAGTAGAGGATGGCCTAGTCAGTCATCAATGGGAGGATAGGCCCTTGACCCTGTGAAGGTTCTGTGCCCCAGTGCAGGGAATGCCAGGGCTAGTAAGCTAGAGAGGGTGGGGTGGCAAGCAGGGGGGAGGGGAAGGGAACAGGTGTTTTTTATTGTTTTTTTTTTTTTCCTTTGGAGGGGAAGCTGGCAAGGTAGAAATCATATGAGATGTAAATAAAGAAAATATCTAATAAAAATAATAAAAAAGTAAAATAAATATAAAGAGAAAAATGAGAAATCAAATTATCTTTATTTCTATATATATATTCTTAAAAATACCCTAAAGACTTAACCAGAAAACATTTAAGTCTTGTAAACACTGTTAGCAAAGAGTCAGAATACAAAATCAATATATAAAAACCAGTAGTGCTTTTATACATCAATAATGAAGTTAAATTTTGGATCCCCAGTTGTTGGGAAGTTATGAAACTTTAGAAGGTACAACCTTGCTGAAGAAAGTAAACCACTGGTGACAACTTTGAGAATTTATAACCTCACTCTACTTCCAGTTCACTCTCTACTCTTACATTTGAAGATCTCAACTTCCTGTCCCTTGGTTCCCTCTTCTGAAACTGCAAGGCAAAATAAACTCTTCTAGAAGTTATCTTGCTCATGATATTTTATCACAACAAAGTAACTGATACATACTCCAAGTTATTGCTGTAGCAAAAGTCTTTTTGGAAAGGGCTTCCACAATACAGGAAATAATTCTAAGGCATTTCAATAGAAACCCATGAAATATAAATATATATAATATATAATATATATATTTAAAGCTTCTTCATGACTAAGAAAACAATCATGGAGTAAAGATTCAGTCTACAGAATTTGGAGAAAACTATCAATTCTACAACTAACATGAGATTAATATATGTATAATCAATAAAGAACTAAAAAATCCAAACAGCCCTATCAATAAATAAGCTAATGAACTGATTAGAGAACTAAGCTTCAATAAATACTTGGAAAGTGTTCAAAGTTCATAGCCACCTGGCAAGTGCATATAAAAGATAAAAGACTCTATCACTGCAGTCAAAATGGCTATCATAAAGAAAATAATAACAGTAATGATGACAAAGATTCAGGAAAAATGGAATCATTATATATTACTGATGTATATGTAACATTGTAGCCATTATGAAACTCAAATGGAGGTTCCACTAAAATTAAAAATAGAATTACATAGCTATAACGTACCTTGATGATATAAATCAGAAATAGTATGTTGTCTGAGATACTTATACATCATGTTTACGACTGAGCTATTCACAATGCCTAAGAAATGGAACCAGACTAGATGTTCCTCAACAGATGAATGAAGAGAGTTTAGTAGTGTAAATGAGACAATTATTTACAGTTGTAAAGAAAGTGTACGGGAAATAGCATTGGGTTAAACAAAGGCTCAGAAATCGAAACACCACATATAAAATTTACACTTAAATTTTAATATGTGTATTGATTTACATATGTGTTTGTGAGTGTGTGCACATGGACCATGAAAGTAGAAAATGGAAAATAAGACAAGAAGAAATTGGCTTAAGGATGTAGCCAGGAGAAACAGTAATAGTATTCATGTGGTCTCAAAGCAGAAATTTTGAGAGAATAGCAAAGGCTCTAAAGGGGAGATCAGGGAAGATAGTGGAGGGCAATGGGAGAGGGGTATGAATAAGACAAACTTTAATGATGTATCTATTTGAAATTGGGTGATGTAACGAAACCCTTCCCTTTGTGAGCTAACTTTAAAAACTATAAAAATAAATAAATAAATAAATAAAATTGTTGATTTTATAAATTGAATACATACTTAGTATGTGTATATTTGAAGTTCTGAAATAACACATTTCTTGTCAGATGATATTTTACTGAAATATTTTCTATTGGGGTAGCAAGATGGCTCAACATGCAAAAGCTGGCAAAATATTCAATCAACAGAACTCACAGGTATGGCAGAGAATGACTCCCAAAAGTTTTCCTCTGACTTCCTTGGTGTCATTTGCAATGATCAGAAGAAAGCAGTCATCCAAAAAGCAGTCTAATAGTACCCACAATTTCTTTAATAATTTTAGAAAATTCTATGACTAAAGACCAGTGCTACAACAGTTTTGCAAAGCTACCTACCTTATGAAATCTGATATTTATTCTTTTTAATGCCTTTCATCCTCCTATGTATTGGGGATTGCTTGTGAGGTTTAATAGTCAGGAAAGAAGCAAAAAATATAACTTCAATCTGTGCCTGTTTGTTCTGAATGATTCACTTTCACTGTAATTCTCAGTCTTCCAATCATCCATAGTCTTGAAAGATGTCAGAGAACCAATCTTGGTGGCTAAGGCAGATGTATTTTGGCTTCAGCTTACCTGCAGCTCATCTTAATTCATTTGTGTTGGACTTGAGTGGCATGGTGAGGCACCTTGTATCAGAAGAGCCTAAATTCAGGATAACCAAAGAGAGTTGCTCTTTTAGCCTTCACAGTTACTTAAGTATCTACATCATGTAACAACTGCATCTGAAGCACTAGATGGTGATTTTTATTAGAAATCTCTGTCTTTCATTTTTTTTTCTTTTCTAGTATGTCATGATATGCCAAGGTCAAGCTGCTATATTAATTACATATATTTACTATCATGAACAGTGTTTAGGATGAACTAGGTATGTCTATTTAGCAAATATCCATTTATTGTTCTATATGAACTTGGACTTCTCTAATCATCAGATTTTGGCAAGGTTTATAGTACTATGTTTGTATTCCCTCTTATGTAGTAGGACTATGATTTAATAAAAAAGTGCTTGGTTACCAACAAGACAGTCATGCCACTATTGAAACAGCTGGCATACCTTGTATATCAAGCCAGTATTGTAGCACTGAGGATTTACTGATGGGTTAGATTGATGATGGATGGTATTTCTCTCCCAACAGCTTCCAGTGCGATATAAGCTCTGCAACTGAGATGAGCAGTTTAATTGTACAGTGGCCTGTATTCCATGTATATTTTGAGAAGCTTGGAAAACTCCATATTGTTTTGAGAACCTTTTTGAGCTCACACATCAACAATTCACAGGGAAGTACCTTACAGGGCAGTGCTGGTACATGCCTTTAATCCCAGCACTTGGGAGGCAGAGGCAGGTGGATTTCTGAGTTCAAGGGCAGCCTGGTCTACAGAGTGAGTTCCAGGACAGCCTGGACAATACAGAGAAACCCTGTCTTGAAAAACAAAAAGAAAAAGTACCTCACTACTGGCATTGGAAATTTGGTTCAATAACGTGTAATTTCTGGGAGTGACATTATCTACCCATATAAGGTAGTACCTTTTAAATTCCTATAGTTTTTTTTCTTCATACTTAGCTTATAAATTAAAATGTCTTTATATCACATGAGTTTTACTATTCTTTTTCTGCTATCATCTATGTTTTACCATGTCATTGGTATTTATAACAGATCTTTGTGGACATTTACAGCTTGAATAATAAAGTAATACGTATTCTAATAATCTCTGTTTTGTAATAAAGGTATTTCAATATTATTTTCCCATTAATTGACTTTATTTACTTTATATCCCCTAACACAGCTCACCCACCCCTAAGTACCACCCTCATAGGGTCCCTGCCCCCTCTCTCTTCCCTTTCACCTCTGAGAAAGGTGAGGTCCCTACTAGGGAACCAGCATACCCTGGCACCTTTAGTCACTGCAGGACTAGGTACATATACTTCGATTGAGACCAGACAAGACAGTTCAGTTAGGGGAGCAAGATTCACAGGCATGCAATGGAGTCAGGCTGCACATCTGCTACATATATGCTAGGAGCCTAGGTCCAACCCTTGTGTGACCTTTGGTTGGTGGTTCAGTTTCTGGGTACCCCCAAGGATCGAGGTTAGTTGTCTCTATCTTCTAGTATAGTCCCTATCCACCCTGAGGTTACTCAATCTTCTCCCCAACTCTTCCATAAGATTTCTGAGCTCTGTCTAATGCTACATGTCTCTGCATTTGTTTTTGTCATATGCAATGTGGAGCCACTCAGAGGACAGGTATTAAACCAGGCTGACAGATGCAAACATAGTTTGAGGCTCCAAGTTATTTGAAGAAGGGAAGCAGGCCTGCAACATGTCTGTGTAAATCTTCTGAGGTTATATCCTTACATTTCCCCCCCAAATTGGCAGGGGTGGCTACTGCATTCATTTATGTCTCACACAGGACACTTGTGTATCCAGGCCAGCAGTGACAAATACAGTTGTCAACTGTTTCTTCACATGTTGCATCATTGTGAGAAGGCTTTGACCAATAATGAGGCATCAATATCTCAGTGTGTCCCTGTGAATTCAGTACCTATACAGTCATAGTAGTAGTTGTTCTCTCCATCCACATGTAGTTCTCCATGGAGACAAGGCTGACTGGCACATTCATCAAAATTGAGTTTACAGTGGTCTCCAAGGAATCCAGGTACACAGTCAGAGAAGCCCCCAAACCATCCTGATACATGGCACCATGTAAAATCTGCTGGGATTCACATTCATCAATTTTCAAATCATAGTTCAAACCAGAATACTCTTGTAGACAGGCACACTTGTATCTTCTCGTCTCATTGACGCATTCAGCCTCATTGATGCAGGGATCAGAAACACACTTATCCACTTCTAAGTCACAATGCCTGCCTTGGTATCCAGGTAAACAGAAACAGGAGTAGTCATTGACTCCATTCTAGCACAAAGCCCCATTGTGACAAAGACTGGAGGAAGTATACTCATTGTGACCTCTCTCATAGAACCTTCTAGTATATGTAGCTGGGCAGATACAGACAGGGTGCTCAGGGTCTCTATGGCAAATGCCTCCATGTTAGCAGAAGTTCCCTCCACAAGAATTAGTGGCAGTTTCACAGGTCAGCCAACTATACCCATGAGGACATTGGCTCTTTTCTCTTGGGGTATTCATTTAAGTGGCTATTCCTTGGCAAGGACTGGAGAAGCAAGGGTCTTACTGCTTCCCATATGCATTAGTAATGACCATCTCTTCAGAAAACTAAACTTTTCACTGTGTGGTCTTCTAACAACTAGGGACCTTAGTGTTTTAAAATCTTGAAGTTCTCTCATGTTGGGAATGTTGGTGTCTAGCACAGAAACATTCTGGTAAATATACAAGAGAACACATGGGATCAAAAGTAAGCTTGAGTATTGCTGACCAATGAAGCCAAAAAGACATTGAAATCTTATGTTTGCCATGGTGTTGAAGAGGGAACTGAATGATATAATAAAGAAACTGTGGACTTTAATGACAGACTTTCTAAATTTGTAGCCTAATTGAGCTACTTACTGCCTATAAAAATATTGAATATCACTTAATTTTTATTGGTTTGCTTTTCTGTTTTTTTTTTAAAACAGATTCTTTCCAAATATTTTAGGCTAGCCTCAAAATCATAAGCCTCCTTCCTCCATCTCCCAAGTGCTAGGATTATAAGCATGTGCCATCAAATCCACTAAGTCATTTAATTTCCATAATCCTGTTTCATTAGATCTAAAGTAGGGAGATTAGTAGTGTTTGCCACACAGAAATATAATGGAAAATTAAAAGAAATATTATCTATATTCATTTGTCAAGGAAGAAAATATCTCAAAGTACAATACAGGAATTATTTAGAAAGCCAAACAGACTAGATGGGAAAATAGTGTCCCTGCTGTCAAATTACATATAAGTGGACATTAGTGGAAAACCAATAACCAAAACAAGGAAAACACTGAAAGCCATAAAGAGAAGCATCAAGTGACATATGCATGTATATGCATTAGAATAACACCAGATTTTCCAAAAGAAACATGAGAAACTAGGAGAGCATGGAATGATATGCTATACTACAAGTTCTGAAAAATAGTGGATGCATATTATATATACAACTCTTTCATAATTGGAAAAGAAAGGAAATATTTTTATGATAAATAGAAATTAAAGAAATTCTAGACTATTTAGCCAGCACTACTAAAGAAACTTGAAGAGATACTACACACTAAAGACAAATATCAATACATCTACAGGGTCAGAAGAATTAACAAATGTAGTAGATAAGTGAATGAGATTTAGGAAATCAACACGAATTACAAAAAATAACAAAATTATAATAATAACTATGAATGATAATGGTCCCAGTTTTCCAACTAAAAGATGTAAGTACAGAATTTGATTAAAAATCAGGACAACTTCATTTGCTGTCTATCAGAAACAAACTTTAGTTGCCAAGGCAAACACAACTTTGGTGATAGAATATTTAAAAAGGCATTTTTAATAGATAGAACTGGAAAGCAACATGAATCTATAGTGATACCTGGTAAAGTATATTTTGAATGAAAATTGGAAGTCATATTCACTTCAAACTAATTAAGGGGCAATTATGACATAGTGATATGACAATTCCAAATTTATATCCAACTTTTTAAAGCAAACACTTCTGCATGTAAAGACACATATTGATCTCAACACATATATAATAGGTGATTTTAGTATCACCTCAATAAATAGGTCATCCCCCCAAAAATAAAATTATATGAGTTAAATCACATTACAGATCAAATGGACTTAATAGACATCTACAGGCTATTCCATTAAAATATTGCAGAATATGTATTCTTCTAAGCAGACTATGGAAATGTTTCTAAAATAGGTCATATTTTAGACTACAAAACAAGAATGAGAGACTTTAAAGGAAGGAGTGGAAACAGTGATAGAGCACATGTGATATAATTATATAAGCAGGAAAATACAGGGGATGGAAAGATAGAAAATAGGAATTGTGGCAACCTGAGAGAGAAGAGTGGATGGATAAATCAATTGAAACAAAGTTTGTATGAAATCACTATGAAAAAACCTCTGACAGTGAATGTTAAAGAATGAAAAACAAACAGCAAAAATAAGAAAAAAGAACATTCATTATGATTAGGTTTATTTCACTTGAGAGGTAGAAAGATCATTTGACTTACACAAAGCAATAAATAAAATGTGTCATATATGTAGACACAGAGACATAAACCACATGGGACGGATACAAAGGATTCAGAAAAGCCTTTGGTCAAAGTGAACAGCTCTTCATGATAAAGGCCCAGCCAAAGGAATATACCTCTACATAATAAAAACTGCATATGGCAAATCTATAGGGAACTTTATGCTAAATGTGGAAAAATCTCAAAGCATCTCTATCCAAATCAGGAATAAAACAGGAGTGTCAGCTCTCCCAACTTTCATTCCATATAATGCATGAAGTCATAGTTTGGATCACTAAGAAGAGAGAAAAAAGGAAGCTAGATAGAGAGGCAAAAAGTCAACTTATCCTTACATGATCTTATAAATAAGAGACTTCATTGTACACCCAAGAACTCTTAGAACTTGTAAAAGACTTCCAGAAAAGTAATACACAATACACAAAAATAATACATTGTTTTATATATATATATATATGTTTATACACACACATATATATATGCTTATATATACATACATACACATATATAAAACTTTATATATATATGTGTGTATATATATATATATGGCCTTATATATCAATAATGGGCATGCAATGAAAGATTAAGAAAATAATCCCATTCATAAACTTCAAAATATACCTAGAAACAAACTTATCTAAGAAGTTTTTTCAAAGAACAAGAGATTGCATTTGTTGTTTCTTTAGATCTTGTAATGACCTACAGAGTAATGGAGCTTACTGTGACATGTTCATACAAGCATGCAACATGTATTGATTATATTGATCTGTCACTATCCATTTCTAACTAACTTAATCATTCTCCTGGTCTTTAATACCTTCCCTTCTGTGTTCATATGATTTTCTCTATTTTCTACATTCTGCATGTGAGATAAACACTCTCCAACCCATCCAAAAAAAAAAAACAATAATAACCAACTGAAGAACAGATTATGATATTGAGTTGGAGGAATGAATATAGTAAAAATGACTATACTTCCAAAAGCAACCAAGAGATTCAGTTCAGTCTTTACTAAAATCCTAATATCATTCTTTACAGAAATAGAAAAAGAAACTTAAATTTCTTAAATTCTTTTTTTTTTTTTGAGACATAGTTTCTCTGTGTATCAGAGGCTGTCCTGGAACTCACTCTGTAGACGAAGCTGGCCTCGAACTCAGAAATCGCCTGCCTCTGCCTCCCAAGTGCTGGGATTAAAGGCGTGCACCACCACCGCCAGGCAAATTTCTTAAATATTTGATTCATGAAATAATTAGGTTAGACAAAGTAACCCTGAGTGAAAATAACGCTACTCAATGGATCACCATTCCTGACTTCATGTTGCAGAACCATATGCATAAAACTACTCAATAATGGAACAAAACCAGACATATATATTACTGGATCAATAGAGGACTCAAAAAAAAATGTATCCACACAGCAACAGTACCAGGCTTTTGTCATGAACAACTCAAACTTACTTTGTGAAGTATTGGCTCAGCAGTTAATATTTGCTGCTTTTACAGAGGAACTGAATTTGTACCCAGCACCCACATGGTGGTTCTCTATTATCTATAACCTTAGTTCCAGTGGATCTGATGGGCTCTTTTGGCCACTACAAGTACTCAGCATCTACATGGTGCATATACATACTTACAGGGCAAACATCCTCTCTCACAAAAATAGATCTTCTTAGAAAGATTTAAAACATAACAAAAAAGAGTTTCTTTAACAAATGGCACAAAACAACCCCACTGAATGTGCATTTGTGAAAGATTTAGGCTATATCTCACTTCTTATTCTCTATACCCTCCCCCTAAATCTAATATGTAAGACTTAAAACTTATCAGAAAACATAGGTAAAATATTTAAAGATATAAGTACAGGAAAGAATTTCTGAAGAATAGCTTCAACTATTCAGATAACAAACTAACATGTTCCAAATAGGGTTGTATGAAATTAACATGTTTTCAGACAGCAAAATATAGAAGGCCTCCTATGTACAACAGCTAAGCCCAGTATAACAAACCACACTAAGACTAGGTGCATCTTTTTCCAATGAGGTTAAACATGGCAGCACAGTTAGGATAAAGGGATTCAAAGGCAGGAAATGTAGTGAGAGACACTCCTGTCCCCTCTTATACAACTGCTATATATATTCAGAAGGCCTAGGTTTTTCCCATTCATGTTCTCTGGCTGGCAGTTCAGTCTCTATGAGTCCTGATGGACCCAGATTAGGTGATGCTGTAGGTTTTGGTGTCCTTGACCCCTCCGGCTCCCTCAAACCTTTCTCCTGATCTTCCACAAAATTTCTCAAGCTAAACTATGTTTGGCTATGGGTCTCTGCATCAGTTTCCACCAGTTGCTGGGTGAAACCCCTCTGATGTCATTTATGCTAGGGTCCTGTCTGCAAGGATAGCAGAATACCATTAATAGAGTTGGCGGATGGGCTACTTTTCATGGCATGGGTATCCAGCTGAGCCAGTCATTGGTTGACCCTTCCCTCAAATTCTGCTTTATCCCTCACTGACACACATCCTGTAAGGCAAGATAGATTGTAGGTCTAAGGTTTTGTGACTATGTTGGTGTCTCATTCCCTCCATTAGAAACCATGACTGGTTATAAGAACCATACCCCCCTGTTGCTAGGAGTCTTAGCTAGGGTCACCCTAATAAATTCCTAGGAGTTTCCATTATCCTAGGCTTCTACCTCATCCCAAAGATTGCTTCCCCCACAATCCCATTGTCTCTCCCACTACTTATATACTCTTTCTCTGTCTTTCCTCCCCCAACCCCATCCCTCCTGTTTCTATCTCTACTCCCTCCTCCACCCAGTCCCCTCCTTTCATCCACCTGTGATGTCTAATCTATTTCCTCTTCTCATTAAGATTCATGCACAAGCCCCTTGGATCCTCCTCATTACTTAGCTTCTTTGGGTCTGTGTTTTATAGCATGGTATACTGTACGTTATGACTAATGTCCACTTATATGTCAGTATATACCATGTTTGTCATTCTGGGTCTGGGCTACCTCACTCAGAATCATATTTTCTAGTTCCATCCATTTGCCTGATAATTTCATCATGTCACTGAGGGAAATCTAAGTTTTTTCTAGTCTCTGACTATTACAAATAAAGCTGAATAGCAACAAATTTTGTGAATTGAATTGCTCCAGAGATCAAGGATGCTGAAGCCATTTTTTTTTGTTGTTGTTATTTAGTAAGGGGGAAAAAAGGAACACCCATGTGCTAGTGAAGCTTGCTCAAGGACATTCTGTTATTGATTGCTTGATTGATTGATTCCCAATTGCTGCCTCCCAATTGCTGTCCTCTACACAGAGGCACTTCTTGTCATTCCTGCTCCCTTTCTCTGAGAAGGTATACCCCCAGGGCAATCCCCCCCACTCTGGCACATTAAGTCCCTTCAAGGTTAGGCATATCCTCTGCCTCTGTGGCCAGACAATGTAGCCCTCTGGGGAAACACATTCTATAGTCAGGCAACAACTTTAAAGGCAGCTCCCACTCCAGTTGTTGCGGGACCCACATGGAGACTGAGCTGCACATTTGCTACATATTTGCCTCCTGCTTGTGTCAAGTGCATATATGCTCTTTGGTTGGTGGCTCAGTCTCTAAGAGCTACTAAAGATCCAAGTTCTTGACCCTTATTGGCCTCCCTGTGAAGTTTCCTATCCCCTTCTGGGCCTTCGATCCTTCCCCCAACTTTTCCATAAGGCTCCTTGACTTCCATCCAATGTTTGGCTGTGGGAATCTGAATCTGTTTCAGTCAGTTGCTGGGTAGAACCTGTCAGCAGAGTGTTATACTAAGCTCCTGTCTGCATGTATAACAGAGTATAATTAATAGTGTCAGAGATAGGTGTTTGCCTAATGGGAAGGGTCTCAAATTGGGCCAGTAATATTAGTTGGCCATTCCTTCTGTCTCAGCTTGATCCCTACATTTCTTTTAGACCAGACAGATTTTGGGTCAAAAGGTTTTTGGGTGGTTTGGTGTCCTTATTCCTCCACTAGGAGTCCTAGCTGGCTACAGTAGGTAGCCACTTCAGATTCTATACCTACAATGCTAGGCATCTTGGGGAAGGTCAACCACATTAACTCTTGGGAGCATCCCCAATCCCATACCTCTAGGATTGCCTAGTAATTCCCCCTTCTACCCACACCCCTGGCAGATGCAGATTTATATTCATTCTCCTGCCTTATGGTGCTCTCTCCTGTCTCTCCCCAACCTGATTCTCCATTCTCCTCCCCATCTCCCCTTCTACCCAATACCTTTCCTCAATTTGCCTCCTATGACTATTTTATTCCCCTTTCTAAGTGAGATTCAAGCATCTTGAATCTTGGACTTTCCTTCTTAGTTAGCTTCTTTGGGTCTATGGAGTGTATCATGGGAAAATGTACTTATGGCTAATGTCCAATTATCAGTGAATACATACCATGCATGTCCTTTTGTGTCTGGGATACCTCACTCAGGATGGCATTTTCTAGTTCCATCTATTTGTCTGCGAAATTCATGATGTCCTTATTTTTAATAGCTAAATAGTATTCCATTATGTAAATGAAACACATTTTCTGTATCAGATCTTTGGTTGAGGACATCTGGGTTGCTTCTTGTTTCTGGCTATTACAAAAAAGGCTGCTATGAACATAGTGGAAGATGTGCCCCTGTGCTATGGTGGATGAACATCTTTTGGGTATATGCCCAGGGGAATAGCTAGGCCTTCAGGTAGAACCATTCCCAATTTTCTGAGAAACTATACCAAATTGATTTTCAAAGTAGTTGTACAAATCTGCACTCCCACTGCAATGGAAGAATGTTTAGGGAATTATAAAAATGAATCCACCCTGTAATCTCGCTTTCCTGGCAAGCCATGTTTTGAGCAGGTACTGTTCGGCTTCAGTACTAAGCTCCAGCAGGTTTTTGTTGTTTCCTCCCAGCAAGCTACATCTCACTTGCATGCAACTCTTTGCACACTCCCACAATCATTCATCTAAATAGCGCCTATTACCCGGTAAGTAAAGCATGACTCTTAAGGCCTTAATATCCAATCAGATTTATATAATAATAAAATCACAATTTACAAGATGCCAATTCAATAATTTTAGAACCAGATAATAAAGACAATATTCTAACCCAATTAATCTATTTTGTAAGAACTTGCTTGGTTGTATAACCTCCTGGGGTCTTGTTCATCCTCATCGTCTGTCTTCATGATGATGTCTCCTCTTGCTCCTGACCCTTTTTTCTCCTCCAACTCTAGTTCTACCTCTCTTTTCCTGTCCAATCACAGGCCTGTCACTGCTCTAATGTGATTGGACATAGAAAATGCTACAGCAAAGGAGTATTGTTCTTGCTCCACATCCTCACCAGCATGTGGTATCTCTTGAGTTTTTTAATTTAGCCATTCTGTCTGGGGTAAGGTGGAATCTCAGGGCCATTTTAATTTGCATTTCCCTGTTGACTAAGGATGTTGAACATTTCTTTAGGTGCTTCTCAGCCTTTTGATATTCTTCTGTTGAGAATTCTTTGTTTAGCTCTGTATCCTAATTTTGATTAGGTTATTTGGTTTGCTGGAGCCTAACTTACTGAGTTCTTTTTATATTTTGGGAATTAGCCCTCAGTCAGATGTAGGGTTAGTGAAGATCTTTACTCCTTTTTTATTCTACAGCTTCTAGTGTTTAGTTTTCCTTGCTAAGAGTTCAAGTCCAAAAAGACTTTTTTCTTTTCTTTTCTTTTCTTTTTTTTTTTTGTGACACCCAACATCACACTGGTATCAGCTCATGCAGTCTTCTCACTCATATAACAATTATTTTCTGTGAAAGACATTTGATTCAATTTGAGAATATAGTTTCATCTCTCCATCACTTTTGTATACAGGAAATTTATTTATTTTATTAATTTTTTATTTATTTATAATCCAAATGTAGTCCTTCCTTATTTTTTCCCTACAAACACCCTATTCTACCCTATCTCTCCTCTGCCTCTATGAAGGTGCTCCACCCACTCCAGCCTCACCTCTCTAGCATCCCTCTATGCTAGGGCATCAAGCCTCCATAGGACCAAGGGCCTCTACTCCCATTGATACAGATAAAGTCATCCTTTCCTACATATGCAGCTGGAGCCATGGGTCCCTTCATGTGTACTCTTTGGTTGGTGGTTTAGTCCCTGGGAGCTCTAGGGGGTCTAGTTGGTTGATATTGTTGCTTTTCCTATGGGGTTTCAATCCCCTTCAGCTCCTTTAGTCCTTCCCCTAACTCTTCCACTGTGGTCCCTCTGCTCAGTCTGATATTTGTCTGTGAGCAGCCTCATCTGTACTAGTCAGGCACTGGCAGAGCCTCTCAGGGAACAGCTATACTAGGCTCCTGTGAGCAAGCACCTCTTGACATAGGCAATACTGTCTGGGTTGGTGTCTGCAGATGGGATGGATCCCCAGGTGGGGTAGTCTCTGGATGGCCTTTCCTTCAGTCTCTGTTCCACTCCTTATCCCTGAATTTCCTTTAGGCAGGATTAATTATGAGTTAAAATTTTGACATGGGTGAGTGGCCTCTTCCCTCAACTGGTGGCCATGCCTATGCACTGGATATGGTCTCTACAGGTTCTATCTCTCCTTTTTTGGGTATTTTCACTAAGGTCATCTCTGCTGGGTCCTGGAAACCTCTTACTTCCCTGGCATCTGGGACTTTCTAGTGGCTACCCCCAGTTCCCCATCCCACACTACTATACACCTTCATTCAATTTCTTGATTTTTTATAATTCTCCAGTCTCCTACCACACCTGATCCAGTCCCCTTCTCCCCATTCTCCTTCCTAGTTCCCTCCTCCCTCTACCTTCCTACTCTAAGTCTTCCATTTTGTTCCCCACTGTAAGTCTTCCATTTTGGTCTTCTTCCTTATATAGCTTCACATGGTCTGTGAGTTGTATCATGGGTATTCGGAGCTTTTGGGCTAATATCCATATATCAGTGAGTACATACCATGTGTGTTCTTTGGTGACTGGGATTCCTCAATCTGAATGATATTTTCTAGTTCCATTCATTTGCCTACAAATTTCATGGTCATTGTTTTTAATAGCTGAGTAGTACTCCATTGTGTAAATGTACCACATTTTCTGTATCCATTCCTCTATTGAGGAGCATCTGGGTTGTTTCTAGCTTCTGCCTATTATAAATAAGGAACTTATAAAACTGACCATTTTAACATTATTATCACTAATGCTAACTCTTGTCAATTTCAAGGTTCAGTTTATTACCTGTTCTCATTGTGCATTGTATCTCATTATGGTGTGGCGACATATCAGTGAGTTTCTTGTTGTGTGCTGGATAGTTTTGTGCCCCTTTAAGTACTTTAAAGCTATAATCTGGAATGCATTTAAGTTAACTTAGCATAGTATGGCCCTTGCGATGAAGATTTGTTAGTCAAAACCAAAGACTAGTTTAATCTAAGGGTGATTTTTCCCTCATATGATGCAATAAAATTAAGAATCCATGTATGAAATATGAGACTTGCTAGTCTGGCTCATGAGAAGAGACACTATCCCTAGCCCTGTGACAGTGCCACATACTGTTCTTTTAATCATTTTATGTGGTGCTTTTCTTGGCCTTAAATTTTATCAAATGTATGCTCTGATTACAGTAAATCAAGAATATGAGGGAGTGACACATGGACTAGGTCTCTGACAATCTCTCTGTGCAATTTTCTCCTCACCAGTGATACATATCACAAATTCAAGCTACCATGGATCTCTATGCCTAGATTCTAAACTCATGTTTGATGTCAAATTCTGACAAGAAAATTTGTATTCCCTGTGCCATGCAGAGTATAGACTAGTATAACTTAGGTGTCTGGAGTCACCCTAGAATTTATTCACGTTGCCTATGACTCTGTTATTCTTATTTGTCAACAGATGTCAGTTATCACTACAAATTGTTTTATGATACTTTCCCATCTATCTCATTGTTTCTGGCTGGTCGGTCAGTCTTGTGCCTTCATCTTAGTCATAGGTTAAAATTCTGATTCATAGATTCAATAGGGGCCAAACATTCTCCTTAATTACTTAGTCAAAATGATTTTTCTAACCTCTAACTGTAGAACCTTATGCTTCTCACATTCTAATAATAACATACTTTTTAATGAAAAACAAAACAAAACACTAGCTTTCCATAGTAACTTGAACCTAAAAAGTTCAAAGTTGTTCTAGATATTTTGGAAAATGGTGAATTCCCTGGCTGCTTAGCCATTAGCAATATGAAGAAAATTGATTCCAGTTGACATTCCTTAAGGAGTCTAAAGGTAAATTATCACAAGAACCAGAAGAAAGACTCACTAGCTCACCAAAGATCCACAGAACAATGATTGCATTTCAAACCATAGTAGTGACTACCTTGATATTTTCTTCAGCATTGTTTCCATTTGAGAGTTATTAGCAATACAGACAAGGCTGCGGTTTAAGTATGAATCACAGTGCAAAGCTGTAAATGGATCACAAGAATTCTGTTGTTTTGAAATTTAAACTGTAATTTGCATTTTTAATGAAAATTTACACCACACTACATTACATCTTTGCCTAGTATCTGCATGGCACTGTGAATCTAGTAATTTGGAGTAACACTCTGAGAAATGTGCCTAGGCATATGGCTGGATACATACATATACACAATTATAAAATAAGGATTTTTTTTTCTAGCTAAGATTGTTGTAAGGCTATATTTTGTCCATGTCTGCAGAGCTGAAAAGTTTCCCATTTGTGTTTGCCTTCTGTTTCCAGGGTCTGAAGGGGATAGCTCTTGTTCACTTAAGAATGGGATGTGTTTTGACTTCTGAATTCAAGGACAGCCATAGGAGTCTACGTTTCATATTGACTTTTCACAAAATCTGCATTTTTTTTCTGATGAAGAGAATGTATTGGGAACCTTGAGCTTCTCTACATGAGGGGAATGGTTATTTATTCATCATATACAAGAAAAAAAAATCCAATACTCTACTGTGCTACCTGCTTCTGCACTGCAGAGCCAAGTAATAACCATCATCAGTAGGACTTTCATCATTTTAGTGATGAACAACACAATAGTCTGACTTTCAAAAAATGCTATAAAGTTATGTCTTTGAGACCATATCACAAATGAATGTGAAAAACATTTTTCAAAAATATCAATCTGACTCAATTTTAGTGAATTGATGATTTTTTTTGTCATTATCTACACACCAAGTCATACATTTTATTTTAAGGAGAAATAAAACTAAAATGCTCAATGAGTTTTTTGAATTTTCCATCACAACCAGCATTCTGAAAGAGATGTCAGCTGCTTCCTCCAGACTTGGTGATGTGATCAGTTCTATTATCTTGGCTTAGAGCTCTCATTTTTAATGATATCTCACAGTAATTCCTTCTGAATAAGTAATCTGTACCATTGTAGATGAGGTTTTGTCTAAAGCAAACATCTACAGCAACTAAAAGCCAAAAAATAGCACTTTGAGTAACTTCAGGAAAAAGACCAGTGCATCATTGTAAATACATGTACCTCACAAATCAGTTTCTATAGGCTATCATATTTATACTGTCAAACAGCATGGTTGTTTAAACATATCAATTTTACTGATAAATTTCAAAGTTAGTATATGGCTGTCTTAAAATCTTGTATATGTCTATAAAGTATACCTGTGAATATTTAGAATGGAAAACAAATTCAAGTCAATTCTCAAGGAAATAAGGAAAGGCTCTGATATTCAAACGTGGTGGATAGCTTTATGATTAAAACTATAGATTTTCTTTAAAATATAAAGTGACATCATTTATGACTCTTAATATCTATATAGCCAAATTCCTAAGCCTGACATGTATCCAAAAGCTAGTTTTAATCCCATTTTCCTCCAGTGTCTCTTAGTATTGGGCAACATCATTTCTCTCATCTAGAATGACATATTTTTCGACCTATCACTGTTCTTGTCTTTGTTTTTGTGACATTCCATCTCTCATAAATATCCTACATACTGCAAGATGCAACAGAGCCTTCGTATCTCCATAAATGTTTCAATAATCATTTTAGACCTCCAGTACTCTAGATATAATGTGCAGATGGGAAAATTAGCATCTCTATTGAACTTCTTAGAAATACACAATTATTAGCTCTCCTCAGCTCTACCAATGGGAATCTGCATTTTTTTACTAGATTTCAGGCTTTGGCATGGAAATTAGATTGAAGGCTTTTCTGTATCTCATGGTGATTTCTTACTTACTGAGGTAATTCAGATTGCCAGAGTGATATTAATTATCCAGGGAGCCCCCAATCTACACTGTTATGTCTTAAATTTTAAAATCTTATCATGGTATGAAATCAATGTATATGTAGAAACAATTCCTAGATATTTGTTCAAGTTTTGATGTTTGATTCTTTTTGAGCAAGTAAGATGTTAATTATGGTGATAAATAGGTGATCTTCTATATTATACTATAATGCTGAACTATGAGTTTCTGAAGGCCATATGTATTTGATGAGTTTTCAGCTTACCATATAGTAAAGTTAAGGACTAACTTGCAAGCATGAGAGTTAACTCATATATA
>NC_045030.1:125117295-125145759 GCF_008632895.1 Mastomys coucha
GCTACCATCTCCTACTCCTTAATTTCTTATGCTTTGTGCTGATCCATTCTCACTTTCACTAAAATCTACTACAAGATGCTCTTTTCCCTCCAGATGAGATGAATGTAAATGGCCCAGCTGAGCTCAGTCCCTAACACATGGTGTGTAGTCAAATAAAGAGCTACTGAATGAATACATTATTGAAATTAATATTTGACAAGATGAACTTCAGTTTCAATTTTGATTCACTGGCTCTTCTTCCCACTCATGTTCCCTGGAGAGCAGCCCACAGTACGAATATTAACATAGTCGTCAGCCTGTATGGCGTCTGGGAACATTTACTTGAATTCAAGTGGGTTAGTAAAACATTACTGAGCATGTTCTTAAAATAACTTTGTATCATCAGGTTCATTGAACTTAGAAGCCATCTTTTACTTTCTCTATAGGTTAGTATGCTGAGATTTGTTTAGTTGCTAATTTAATAGATTAGTGATATGGTGACTGGGCAGTTAAAAATAGAGGCTTTGATTGGTTGTAATTTTCTCTAGTTGTCTCTGTCTGTTGGAAAGAGACATTTTCTTGATGAGTGAAAAAAAGATTACACTTACCTGTGAGTATAAGGACATATATTTCTTGATAACATACAGAATTATGGAGCACAATCACCATAGATACATTTGGGAAATGTTCCAGTACCTAAGAATCAGGGAACATTGTGGAAAATGGAGCAGAAAGATTATGCGAACCAGAGGATTAGAGTGTTTGCTGTGAGCCTATGTCTTCTAGCCATATCAAAAGATACACTCACAAGTCCCATCAACATGACTGCTAAACAGTGAGCTGAACAAAGATGACACAAAAGGATACCAAAGTGGATGGGGAAAACCCTACAAGTTGTCAACCCTACAACAAAGAACTGTAGGCAACTATGAAAAGCTAGGCAAGAGAGAATGGGTCTTCCCTAGGGAAGAGCACACTACTTTATGGTCTAATGGAAAATGGTCAGCCCTGAAAACAATCATATGCATATAATAACAATTAATGAAGAAAGAGGCCATGATTATGAGGGAGAGTGGGGAGGAGGTGCATAGGAGGTTTTGAAGGAAGGAGGGAGAAATGTATTTATAGTATAATCTCTAATGTACATTATAATCTAATATAAAAGGAAAGTTTGTCATTAAACCAACAAGGTTCTCTTCTGGATCCAGTACTTCCTACCTATGTGACTTTGGCTTTACCCCTTCTCTACCTCTGTTGCTATGTCTAAAAGATAGAAGTGATATTCTTCAGAAGGTTGATATAAAGATTAAATTAATTAATAGATGCAAAGGGCTTATCAGAGGGATGGAGCTTTTCCCACATTATTAAAAAATGTGGCCTGGAAATCTGTACTCCTAAAGTGTTACTTTAGAATTATAACCACTTATAGATGATGGGCTTTAATGGCATGGTGGCACTATAAATGGCTGTTTGTTTTGTTCTTTCTTTCTTCTTCCTTTCAATCTTCCTTCATTCCTTCCTTTCTTTCTTTCTTCCTTCCTTCCTTCTTTTCTTTTTCTTTTTATTTTATGAGATATTTTCTTTATTAACATTTAAAAAGAACCCTGTTCCCTCCCTCCTCCCCCTGCTCACCAACTCACCCTCTCCTGCTTCCTGGCCCTGGCATTCCCCTACACTGGGGCATAGAACCTTCACAGGATCAAGTACCTCTCCTCCAGTTGATGGCCAACTAGGCCATCCTCTGTTATACATGTGCTGCTGGAGCCATGGGTCCCACCATGTATACTCTTTGGTTGGTGGTTTAGTCCCTGGGAGCTCTGAAGGTACTAGTTAGTTCATATTGCTTTTCATCCTAAGGGGCTGCAAACTCTTTAGCTTCTTGGGTCCTTTCTCTAACTCCTTCATTGGGGACCCTGTGCTCAATCCAATGGGTGGCTGTGAGCCTCTACTTCTGTATTAGTCAGACACTGTCAGAGCCTCTCAGGAGACAGCTATATCAGGCTTCTGTCAGCCAGCACTTCTTGGCATCCACAATAGTGTCTGGGTTTGGTTATTGAATGTGAGAAGTATTCCCAGGTGGAGCAGTCTCTGGATTGTCCTTCCTTCAGTCTCCTCTATAGTTTGTCTCTGCAACTCCTTCCCTGGGTATTTTGTTCCCCCTTCTCAGAAGGAATGGATACAGAAAATGTGGTACATCTACACAATGGAATACTACTTACCTATTAAAAACAAAGAATTTATGAAATTCTTAAGGAAATGGATAGATCTAGAGAATATCATCCTGAGTGAGGTAACCCAATCACAAAAGAATACACATGGTATGCACTCTCTGATAAGTGGATATTAGCCCAGAAGCTTGAAATAGCTAAAACACAAGCCACAAACCATAAGAAATTCAATAAGAAGAAAGACCAAAGTGTGGATATTTCAATCTTCCTGTATCTGTTGAGGCCTGTTTTGTGACCAATTATATGGTCAATTGTGGAGAAGGTACCATGGGGAGCTGAGAAGAAGGTATATCCTTTTGTTTTAGGATAAAATATTCTATAGATATCTGTTAAATATATTTGTTTCATAACTTCTGTTAGTTTCACTGTGTCTCTGTTTAATTTCTGTTTCCATGATCTGTTCATTGCACACTATTATTGTGTTTAGTACAATGTGTGCTTTGAGCTTTAGTAAAATTTCTTTTATGAATGTAGATGCCCTTGCATTTGGAGCATAGAGGTTCAGATTTGAAAGTTCCTCTTGGTAGATCATACCTTTGATGAATATGAAGTGTCCCTCCTTATCTTTTTTGATCACTTTAGGGTGAAAGTTGATTTTATTCGATATTAGAATGGTTACTCCAGCTTTTTTCTTGGGACCATTGGCTTGGAGAATTGTTTTCCATCCTTTTATTCTGAGGTAGTGTCTGTCTTTGTCACTCAGGTGGGTTTTCTGTATGCAACAAAATGTTGGGTCCTGTTTAAGTACCCCATCTGATAGTTTATGTCTTTTTATTGGGGAATTGAGTCCATTGATATTAATAGATATTAAGGAAAGGTAATTGTTGCTTCCTGATATTTTTGTTGTTAGAGTTGGAAATCTGTTCATGAGGCTATCTTCTTTTAATTTTGTTGGAATATTACTTTTTTGTTTTTTCTAGGATGTAGTTTCCCTGCTTGTGTGGGAGTTTTCCATTTATAATCCTTTGAAGGGCTGGATTTGTGGAAATATATTGTGTAAATTTAGTTTTGTCATGGAATACTTTGGTGTCTCCATCTATGGTAATTGGGAGTTTTGCTGGGTATAGTAGCCTGGGCTAGCATTTGTGTTCTCTTAGGGTCTGTATGACATCAACTCAGGATCTTCTGCCTTTCATAGTCTCTGGCAGGAAGTCTGTTGTAATTCTGATAGGCCTGCCTTTATATTTTACTTGACCTTTTTTCCCTCACTGCTTTTAATATTCTTCCTTTGTTTTGTGCATTTGGTGTTTTGAATATTATGTGACATGAGGAATTTCTTTTCTGGTCCAGTCTATTTGGAATTCTATAGGCTTCTTGTATGTTCATGGGCACCTCTTTCTTAAGTAATGGAAGTTTTCTTCTATAATTTTGTTGAAAAATTTTACTGTCCCATTAAGTTGGAGGTCTTCACACTCTGCTATACCTATTATTCTTAGGTTTGGTCTTCTCATTGTGTTCTGGATTTCCTGGATGTTTTGGGTTAGGGACTTTTTGCATTTTGTGTTTATTTGACTGTTGTGTCAATGTTTTCTATGGTATCTTCTGCACCTGAGATCCTCTCTTCTATCTCTTGTATTCTGTTGCTGATGCTTACATCTATGGTTCCTGACTTCTTTCCTAGGATTTCTATATCCAGAGTTGTCTCTCTTTGTGATTTCTTAACTGTTTCTACTTTCGTTTTTGGTCCTGGATGGTTTTGTTCACTTCCTTCACCTGTTTGTTTGTGCTTTCTTGCAATTCCTTAAGGGAATTTTGTGTTTCTTCTTTAAGGTCTTCTACTTGTTTACTTGTGTTCTCCTATAACTCTTTAAGGGATTTTTGTGTTTCCTCTTTAAGGGATTGAACCTGCTTACCTGTGTTCTCCTGTATTTCTTTAAGGGAGTTATTTATGTTCTTCTTAAATTCCTCTATCATCATGAGATATGATTTTAGATCTAAATCTTGCTTTTCAGGTGTGTTGGGGTATCCAGGACTTGCTGTGGTGGGAGTACTGGATTCTGATGATGCCAAGTAATCTTGGCTTCTGTTGGTAAGATTCTTGTGTGTGCCTTTTGCCATCTGTTAATCTCTTTTGTTAGATGTTCTTGCTGTCTCTGGCTGGAACTTGTTCCTTTGGTGAGTCTGTAAGCCTGTGTGAGCACTCCTGGGAGGTCAGCTTTCTCTTGGTAAGAGCAGTGCACAGAGAGCTGTGGATCACCTGTCCTTCCTGGGTGCAGATGGATGAAGGAAGGGCCCTGTCCCAGCTGCTCTGCAGCTTCTGGGCCCTGTGCCTCTTGGGTGGTCCCTCCTTAGAAAGTCCCAGAGAGAAAATGGCAATCTCACCTGAGTCCTGGGGTCAGAACACTCCCTGTTGACCAGCTCTCCCCTGGAGGGAATGGTGCACAGAAGGCTGTGGAACAGCCCCACCTCCAGGGTGTAGATGGAAGCAGGAAGGACCCTGTCGCAGCTGCTCTGCTGCTTCTGGCCTGTGCCTCCTGGATGGTCCCACCTTAGAAAGTCACCAGAGAGAAAAATCCTTTCTTTGTTTTTCTAACTCTAAATTTATCATTTGTTTGCTTATGTAGGCGGTTTCTAGCAATATAGAACTCTGAAGCCCGCTGTAAGGATGTGTGTTTCTAATCCTGTTTCCATTGTCTATTCCCTAAGTGAGGCACAATATTAAAGTGGAGTGCAGACTCATCCTGGAAAAGATGGAAGACTCTCTTCAGGTTCAGGTACAACTGACTCAGTCAATTTAAATTACTTTACAATAAAGGGTTGAGTAAGCAGATGGGAATTTAGGTGTGTCCTGAATCCTTACGATCTTGATCCTTGTCCTGACATTAACTGAAACAAATGCCAAAGCTTACATTCCTTTTAAATGCTACATAACTTAGTGCTATAAATAGTAAATAATGAGACTTTGTAGTTAGGTATACTATGAATGGGCATTGCCAAAAGTGAATATATATATTAGAGCTTGTCACATTGAATATGTTCTAACGCCTTATTGGGTATTTTCAGAAATCATTGTGCCTTTGTCCATAATTAAGTGACATTTTTCATGTGTTGACTGTAACAGTTATACTGTCTAAAAATGTGAAATAATCACATATTCAGCTAATCAAACAGTACAATTGATTCTTTATCATACTGTATTCAAAGCTGGAAACAAATGCAGGGTTTTTCACCCTTAAGTAGCAGCCTTGGGGTTTTGCAAGCTTAGGGTGAGTTTAATTAAAGTCAAGGGAGAAAACCAATTAAGCACTGAGAAGCACTGGCATCCCTCTTGCACTCTAAAGACAAAAATACCATTTAGAATAAGATGATGCTGTAATCTCAGTATAAATGCCATTGTCTACTTCAGCAGTTCTGGTGGCCCAGGTGTTCTGAGCACTTGAAGAGCAGTGAGCTTATGAGCTTTCAATTCATAACTACATTGAATAATTTCCATCTGCTTTAAATCTCCTCTGATAAGAAGTGCTTAGAAAGGAAATTTCATAAGTGTAAAGAGTCGCTGTGCTTGAAGGTCTGGAACACACCTATATCAAAGAGTGTGTCTCCAAACAGCATTTAGATTCAAATCTTATTTAAATATACCTGGAAAGTACAGAGTTAAAACTTCCCATCACTGTTCTATATAGCAGTGATGTAAGTAAATAGATAAAGAGATAGGAATTCATGAATTGAAGAAGTTCATGTCATATTTATATTTTAGTGACTTTTGATGCAGTATCATTATGGTTTCTTATCACTATTGTGCAGTACCACCCACTGTGAAAATGGTAGAGAGCAAGAATGTGCTGCTGTACACCCTGTCAGTCAATCAAGGAACCATAAAATGATGTAACTGCATGTATTTTCTCTTTCTAAATGCAGTTCTGGAAGCTGTTAGAGATGGGAGGGACAAAGCGTTTGAAGACAAACAAAAATTGGAAGCTGATTAAATGCGATTTTCTATTTATGCTCTCTGCTCCTCATTTTCCTTTAAGCATTAATTGCAGTGCAGAAGGAAAATATGGAGAATGCATCACAGGAAGTCAGAGCTACTGTTCTAATTGGTGAGAAAGAAATCAACCGTCTGTACAATGAATCACAACAGTTTGGGGGTCTTTGCACTTGACATGCCCTCATTCCTGATAGAGCCTTCAAGTTTGTGAGGTCAGTTGACTTCACCTGTGAAAGATCTTGCAGAAGTTCCTTTACCAGCATATGGTAGACCTTTGGATATACAGCTAAGAAAAAAAAGATACAAAAATAGCTTTCAATCCAAACTCCAAAATTTGAAGGGCCTTATATAACTTAAATTAATATGATGAATATTAGCTATGGAATAAATTCTTTATGGTCACTGTTAGTGTAAGTAGTGGCAGTCCCATGTTTGGAAAATGCTTAGCCATTCCCACTCAAAAGTTAAATCGATCCTTCAATGTTGTGGCAATATATTGAAGTAATTTTTGCAAATGATTAAATACCATAGGTCAAATATTCTTTCAATACTATCCAATAACACACTTACAGTTTCTGAAAACAAAAAGTAATTGTGAATAATTCCTGGTTTAGGAAAACTGGCATAGAAGAAACCATGGTACAGTTGGCTTGAGGCCACTAGATATTATTCTATCTCTAAATTGATGTGTGGACCTGTTAGGTTCTTCAAATCCCTGGGCCTCGGTTTTCTATGTGGGCATCTGGGACACATGCTCTAAACAATACATAAATTCAACTTTAAGCTTTAAATATTCAGACACTCTCTTAATCAAAGTCAGCTTATATAGGACCACAACTAAATTCTAACAAAATGCCTGAAAAGTGACCATCAAATTGTCACAGAAGAGCCAGAAATGGAACAATTAAAATGAGTTCTTTATATGGCAGTGGGAAAAATAATTTGCAAGTTTGCCATTATCCTATTATTTGTTTGTAAACACGATGCATCTTGATAGTTAGCTCAGTGACTCAGGAGGCACTGCCTGTCTGGCTTTCCACAAGTGACTACCACCCACATCCAATGTGTCACTAAGTCTCAGTGGCACTCTAGTTCCCTTGAATATTTTGCTGTTGGCTTTCCCTCCCACATACCTCAGAGACTGAAAACCGAGCTAAATTCTTAATTACTAGCAGAAAACAGCACATGTATATGAGTAAGCTTATTTTTGACTGCTAATTCTAAATCTAAGTAATATGCACTCAATTTGAAGACAAAAGATAGAATTTCAGTTGGCTGGAATCAGTACCATCACTAGTGCACTAGACAAGAATAGTGACTCTAATAAACTGACACTGGCCTAGCTCATGCAAGTTGTAGATCTTAGAACATTGGCAATACATAATGCTTGCATATGGCCTCCATGCACATCAAGAGAGTTAAAAAGAAATGTAGAACACAAACTCTATTTTGCTTTCCGACAATACATAAAAAGCTTATAGCATATCATAAATCACTACAATTCACAGCTTACCATAATACAGATCTACACTTCCAGAATGCATTTGATTTCAATAATTTTCCTACACAAAAGAAACATGAACATGAAAACAAACATAATGAAATGGTTGGGAGAGAGAGTTACAGCTTCCAAACACAGGATGGCAGAAAATACAAACATCCTTTGCTCAGAGGTCTGTGAAAATTTTTGTGCCATTTCCAGCTTTGTGGTTTAGTATGCATGCTCTTGGCTTTCTCATAGGACCAATGTAGGGCCTGAACATGTAACTTAAAGTTTCATTTCTTGAGTTTCCAGATCTACTTGGCCTATTCTTAGTGAATAAAAAAAAATTGTCATCATTTAAGATGCATTATGTGTTGCTGAGTTTTTATTTAAATCTTTTGAATATAAAAGCTCTCAAAATAGGAAAAAGTAGTTAGCATCTATAGAAAATATTTGCAAGGTAAAATTGAAAATAAAATGCATGAATCTGCTAAGTAATTGAATGAATTCTCTTTAGTATTTAATACAAAATATCTCTTCATAAGGAAGAAGACAGGACTCAGCAAAATATAAGGATTTAGCTGAGCTAACCCAGGATTCAAATAGCAACATCCACTGAAGCTACTTGGATTATGAAAAAAAAAAATGCTTTCCAAGATTTTATTTTTGTGTGTAAGGGGAGGGGCATTCAAAATATTTTATTCTGTCAGGCAGGGATGTGTGGGAAACTCTGCTAATTAAGGTTGAAGTCTACCATTGACCAGATAGTTTTCTGGGGCTCTGCAAGTATGGGGGACTCCTTTCATTAGTAGGGCTTCCAATTCTCTGACCTTGTCTAGGGGATTCTAAGCCCCCCACATATGCCTCTACCTGAGGAATGTCATATATCCTCAATTAGATTACAGGATCAATTTCCTTTCTCCTATAAGAACCTGTTCACCTAGTACCTGAGATTCCTGAAATGCTTCCCCATGCTAATGAGGCATTTCAAATACCTTTGCCCATCCTTCAAGTTCCAAACCCCAGGTCCAGAAAACTTTATAAGCCTTGAATTAACCTAGGTAAAGTTGATTTGTCTCCTGATAATTGATATTGGTGTCATCAATCACCACACATACACACAGGGCTTCTGAAGCCTTACTCCATGATAGAATATGCCTGTTTCTTTTTCTTCCTTATTAATCATTTTACTTCCTTCCTTCCTTCCTCTCTCCCTCCCTCCTTCCCTCCCTCCCTCTCTCCTTTCCTCCTTCCCGCCTTCCCTTCCTTCCTATCTACCTTCCTTCTTCCCTCCCTTATTTCTTTTCTTCTTTTTTTGCAAATAATATTTAATTTTATTAGCAATTATTAATTGCACAAAGCAGTGAGATTCTTCTTTTTTATAACTTTTCTTTTTACTGTCCAGTCATTACACCTCTCCCAGCCTGCCCTCCCACAGTTCCTCATCCTAGTCCTCCTGCTCCTCCTTCTCCTCCTTGTCCTGTATCTAAAAGGATGTCTCCACACCCGCACCCCAACCTGCCAGGTCTGCCAACTCCAAGGGCGTCAAGTCACTTGAATGTTAGGTGCATCTTCTCTCACTGAGGCCAGAC
Source organism: Mastomys coucha (assembly GCF_008632895.1). Lineage (NCBI taxonomy): Eukaryota > Metazoa > Chordata > Mammalia > Rodentia > Muridae > Mastomys > Mastomys coucha. The sequence continues at coordinate 125,126,506 of NC_045030.1, forward strand.
CAGGCTGTCCTCTGCTGTTTATGTGCCTGGGGCCTCTGACCAGCTAGTGTACACTGCCTAGTTGGTGGCTTGTTGTCTGAGAGATCTCAGGGGTCTGGGTTAGTTGAGATTGCTGGTCTTCCTACAGGATCACCCTCCTCCTAAGATTCTTCCAAACTTTCCCTAATTCACCACAGGAGTCCTGACTTCAGTCCATTGGTTGGGTGTAAATATCTGCATCTGTCTCAGTCAGCTGCTTGTTCATCCTCTCAGAGGACAGCCATGTTAAGCTTCTGTCTGTAAGCACACCATAGCATCAGTGATAGTGTCAGACCTTGGAGCCTCAGCCCAAAATGAATCCCAAGTTGGGCTGGTCACTGGACCTCCTTTCCTTCAGTCTCTTCTCCATTTTTGTTTCTGCAGTTCTTTGAGACAGGAACAGTTCTGGGTCAGAATTTTTGACTGTGGTTTGGCAACCCCATCCTTCTACTTGATGTCCTATCCCTCCACTGCTGGTGAACTCTACAAGTTCCCCCTCCCCACTGTAGATCACTTTATCCAAAGTCCCTCCCTTTGAGTCCTGAGAGTCTCAACTCCCAGGTCTTAGGTACATTCTGGAGGTTCCTCTCACCTCCTGAAGTTGCCTGAATATTCTGCTGGTCTTCAGGGCTACTCTCCTATGTCTCCCTGCACCTAATAATGGATCACGTTCCTCTATTTCCTTCCCACTTCCCTCTTGCACCCAGGTACCTCCATTCCTCTGCCTCCTGTGATTGCTTTCTTCTCCCTCCCAAGTGGGATTGAAGCATCCTCACTTGGGCCCTTCTGCTTGTTAACTTTCTTTATTTCTTTGGATTATGTCCTAAGTATTCTGTACTTTTTTGGCTAATATCTACTTATTAGTGAGTACATACCATGCATGTCCTTTTCTGTCTGAGTTACCTCACTCAGGATGATATTTTTTAGTTCCATCCATTATTTGCCTGCAAATCTCATGATGTTCTCAATATTAATAGTTGAGTAGTATTCCATTGTGTAAATGAACCACATTTTCTACATCCATTCTTCCATTGTAGGACATCTGGGTTGTTTTCAGTTTCTGTCTATCACAGATAAGGCTTCCATCAACATATTGGATCACATGCCCATGTGGTATGGTAGGGCATCTTTAGGGTATATGCCCAAGAGTGGTATAGCTGGGTCTTCAGGTAGATCTATTTACAATTTTCTGAGGAATCTTCAGATTGATTTCCAGAGTGGTTATAACAGTTTGCAATCTCATCTGCAGTGGAAGAGTGTTTCCACATCCTCACCAATATGATTTTATACATGTATTATAGTAATCTAGAGGAACAGAACCGATAGAATGCTGATGTATTACTAAGGAAATATATTATATTGGATTGCAAGGTATGAGCTTAGTTGTCCAGCAATACCGGTCAGCAGCTTCACAATCCATGAGGCTACATTCTACAGCAGTTCCAATCTGTACCAAAGACTCAAGGATTCCTAGAGCCACTATTCTTCAGTCCACATTTGAATGCCCAATTTGGGTTGTGATAGTAGCAAAGACTGGAAGCAGTGTCCACTATAGTTTGGATATATACTCTAGCAAGTGTGAGGTTGAGCATTCAAGAAGCACTATATTCTCCTTGGACAACCTCATAGCTTTCGGTTGGTCTTCTCTACTCAGTTCATCTTTCCTATATATACTTTCATAGTGATATACAAAGCATGTTTTACAATGGACTCAAAATTCAATCATCTTAACCACCAAGATTAATCATCACAATGTATATAAATTCTTTCTTTATGTAAAAGATTAGGTAAGTATTTTCTGCAATCCAGCCAAAGTGGGAAAAATATAGGAAAACAAACAAACAAACAAAAAAATTGGCTCTGAAACCCAGTTTCTTCTTTTCCAAAACAAATGAGGTAAGGAATGAGGGTAAGAATTATATACTAGGAACAGAGTCAGAGTGCAGTTCCAAGATTTAGGAGGTAGCCATGTGAACCTGAATCTGATTAATGTATTTCATATAATAAATTCCAAAAGAAATACAAACTTTCAAACTACTGGGAGTAGGCTGAGAAGAACTAATGCATGGAAACCCAGGAACAGCAAAGGTCATGCCTGGATTCATCAAGTATAAGAGAAAGTTGATTTTTTGCTTCAGATATATACTTCTTCAACTTTTCCTAACAAATTTAATGAAAGAAAAGGAAAAAAATCTCAGTAAGAAATTGACCCACTGCCACTCAAATTAATTTATTGAAAAGCTAGTAGTAGAAACAAGCTTGAAATATCTTTTTTAGTTAAAAAATTCATTAGTTCAACAAATCATGTTAGACTTTCTTTGAGATGAATAAAATATATCAGGGAACAGAACAAGCAATAGTAGTAGCTCCCTGGAGATAAGACAATAGAAAATAATCTATAAGTTACAGAGGATGTTATATTAAGAAAAAAAGAATTCAGTGTGTGACCCAGGGGGTAAGGATATTGGTTCAAAGTATAAATAGGTTGACAACAAATTCTTGACTTATACAGCTTATACAGAGAAAGCATTTCTTTTGTCTTATAATTCTGAAGGTTCCATTCACTGCATGATGAATTAGCCCTTTTCCTTTGGGCATTTGGGTAGAAGGCCCCACTTCTTAAAATTTGTACTAGTTCCATGTAGAACTACTCCAGGGACTAAGGATATAACACAAGAACACATAGAGAACCCAGCCATATGTTATGAGGCCTACATCACTAGAATAATGGAGTTTATGACACTTATAAAAAGACAATAGGAAGGAAAAAATAAGAGAATAAGGCAAGGATCTAAGTGTGCTGGTTTATGTATGTAATTCTAGAACACATGAGGCAGAGGCAAGAATATGGCCATAGGTTTGAGGCCGCCTGATATACACAAACTTTTCCAAGCCAGCTAGGGCTACATAGTGAGTCACTCTTGAAAGAGTGGGTGGGGTAAGGAACTTTCATTTGGATATATTAGGCTTGGAGATGCCAATTAGATATAAATTATCAAGTAGAGATTTGCAGTTGTACCAAAACCAGTCTAAAATGCCATGGAAATGATTGATGAAGGTGCAGCTTTGAAAATTAATGGAGTAGAAATGACATAATCAATTCAACAGAATAATAGAGCTCACAAAGATAGTGAATATTGATAGAAAAGAAAAAAGGATACCAGACTTCAGTGTAGTCTGAAGAAGTGGGGAAGAGAAATGACCAATATATAAAGCAATGTAGGAGGAAGATCAGCTGGATAGTAGTATCCTGGACTTCAAAAGAAGAAATCTACTTGATCTGATGGTTTTGATTAGTGTTTTCCTAGTCTTGACATTATTGGAATGTTGGCTTAGAGAATTCTTGTTGGTGATGAGCATGTCCTGTGCAGTGTAACAGGCTTATCACCTTCCACTCCATCTCCTTTATAGAAACTCGTAGGCTCTTAAGCCTCCCTACAAGTTGTGACAATGAAAATGTTTCCAGGCCTTGATAATTTTCACTCTACTAAGGCAAAACCTCCTCAGTATGGAAACAAGTACATGGTATCAAGTAAATTGAAGAGTGACAATTGTCCAGTAAAATTAATTACAGGGAGGTCGCTCATTGATGACATTGAGAAGAACAATTCTAATGTTGCTGAAGAAAGTAAAAGCTGAGATAAAATTTAGGAGAATGGTGGGATTGTAAAATGCAGTATAAAAAGAATGTTTTATAGAGTTTTGTAGGAAGGTTGCAAATAAAAAGGCATTAATTAATTGGTACAAGAGATGAGGACTAAAGAGGCCATTTTGTTGGTTTTGCTTTGTTTCAATATGTGAAAATTAATGTCATGTTTACATGCAAATTGATTGATTCAGGAAAAAGGAAACAATTAATAATATAGAAAAGTGAGCATTTTTCTGAGCAGTAGAAAGAGCTTAGAAAATAATCCCTAAAAGCAATAAATATTTTAGATGGTGATATGAGGTTTTTATTTGTGGTAGTATATAAGACATCTAACACTCTTTCGAGATGCTTGTAGAAGGATCGTTTTGATGTGTTCTCTGAATTTTTATTCCAGGTTGTCTTACTTCAGGTTTCTGGTGAAGAAACAAATTTATCGGCCTTCATACGGCTGGGTATTGGAGTGTTGAGAGCATGCAGAATAAAAACAGTTTAAAATATTTGTTTAAGAGAGTGAAACAATTAAATAAGTTGAGAAGTTTATTATGATTGCCAGTTATCATTAAGTATGTACTTGAAATCTGTGGCCATGAATTTAAAGTTAATAAGAATGAGTATTTTTAGACAAACTCATCAATGGAGGTACGGAAACAAAATACACAAAGAATTATTATCGTAGAGTGGTCTGCCTAACCTACAGTCTCCAAATGCTACAGTCTGGGTTCAAGAGCAGAGAAAATTAATTTCCTTACAGATTCTGGAGGCTAGAAATGTCAGATGAAGTTTGATGGGCAGTGATTTCTGGTAAATGGTCTCATTCATGCTGTCAATGGCCACCATGCCTTCACATGAACCTTCCTTTCACTGAACTGCACCCCTTCTTGCTTTTCATAAGCCTTGAGTCTTATCAAATCATGACATCACTTAAATATTTCCTTAGAAGCTCTCCAAGCACAGACATATTGGTATTGGCAGTTCACTATGCCAATTTGAGAGGGATGCAATTTAGTCAAAAACAGTTAAATATAGATTCAGTTATACTTTTGTCAAATAAGGTGTTAGGAGAGGATGAAGCATATTATTCCCTTATTCCATATAAAAGTCAGTGATTATACTGTACTCAGTTGTGGATGTAGAACAGGTCTGTAGTACTGGGGAGATAGCTTAGAAGTTAAGAATACTGCTCTAGCAGAAGATCCAAGGAGCTTTTTCTCTTAACACTCTTGTCCACCAGTTCACAACAGCCTGTAATTCTAGGTCTAGGGGATCTAATTCTTCTGAACTCCACAGGCATATATACTCATGTGAATAGACTCACTTTCACACATATCTACAAGATAAAATAAATAAAATAAATCTTTCAAAAAACCAGATTTAAAGGGAATGGGAAACACACACACACACACACACACACACACACACACACACACACACACACTCATACTGACGTCTTCCAAGACTCTTTTAAACAATTACATTTAAGGTATTTTAGAGCATTGGACTAAAACAAAGAGGAAGTTGTATTTGAAAATAGAACACTGAAGCTCTGGGTACATTATGGCTATTATTTGTAACAAGTTGTGGATTATAGCCTTGTATTAGCTGATCTAATTTGTCATTTTGAAATATCCATTCTGAAGTAGAACATTGAACTTTTTCTAGTGTTTAGGAATTTGGTCTGTTGAAATTTCAAACAGTGAACTCTATTCATAGGCTTCCCATGCAACTGAATGATAAAGCCAAACTCTAACCAATGCTAAGTCAGTTTATAAGTGTTAGGGTTTCAGCTTCAGATATTCCTTAGCAATCAGATAAGGGCTTTGCCACACTCCTGCTCTGTGGTTAATTCTCTTTCTCTGCCCAAATCTGGTTGCTTTAGTCCTTCACAAGCATTTCAGATAACACTCATCCGTAATAAAATGCCAACATGTGAATTTCTATTTCAGAATGTTTCAAACAGATGTGAACCTAGGATAGTCATGGCTAGGGAATCTCTGAAGTAGTGGACTTAAATGTGAGATTTTGAGGGTGTGTCAGATGGCTTTAGTGAGTAAGGGTGCTTACTGCCAAATAATGTAAGCCTTATGACCTTATTCTGTCTCTTGTAATCACGTAAAGGCAGATTGAGAGAACTGGTCCCCCAAATTTGTCCTACGATGGCCATATTCTTGTCGTTTCATGCAAACTTCCCCTACAATGCTAACAAATAAAAGCAAATCACCAAATAACATAGGATCTTGGACCTGGATCACTTAAGTACTAGTTGAAAATAAAAAGACTCACCAGTGTTTAAGTAGAATATGAATAGTCTTTCAAAAAACTTTTAGATTTATTTATTTATTATGTATACAGTGTTCTGCCTGTGTATATGCCTGCAGGCCAGAAGAAGGCAACAGATCTCATTGTAGATGGTTGTAAGCCACCATGTGGTTGCTGAGAATTGAACTTAGGACTTATGGAAGATCAGTCAGTGTTATTAATCTCTGGGCTATCTCCCCAGCCCTGAATAGTCATCGTTTTTAAGTTTTAAAATAATTTAAATTTTTACTAAAACATATTCTTATACAACATATATTTGATCACTATTCCCCTTTCATAAACTATCAGATCCTTTCTACACACTCAGCCACCCAAATCTACACCCCAACTTTCTCTCATTAGATAACAAACAGATGAATAAAGCAAAGAGACAAGCAAATACACCAGAATAGGACAAAACAAACAAACAAAAAACAGCCAAAGAAAAACACCAGAAACATGGATGGACACAGAAGCACACACTCACATACACACAAATCCATAAACTATGCAAAATCAGAAGCCACACTATATAAGCAAGAGACTTGTAAAGAAAAACAAACAAACAAACAAACCTATACAAAGCATTATGAGAAAAGAAGAAAACCAACCCTCTAAAAATACCATTATGGTCACTGTGCTCTTGGAGACTCTATTGGATAAACTAAATTATCTTTTTCTTTAAGAGCAGTTATCATCTGGAGATAGTTTATGGGTTAGGGATGGGGGCTTGTGTCCATGTCTCCACTCAGTTCTGGAACCCCCATCTAACTTAGACCTATGCAAGACTTTGCAGGCTGACATATCTCTGTGAGTGTACAGGTGTGACAGTTCTCTTCTCCAGACTTCTCTCACCTGGAAGGCCTTTTCTTCCTGTCTTTCATCTCCATTTGCTCGTATAATCTTTCTGTCTTAAGGTATCTTTTATTCACCTGATGGAATTGTTGTCTCAGAGGCTTACTGCTTAATAAGCTCAGCCTTTCTAGTTCTTTCTGAACTCTGTCTGGCTTGTTCAACTCAGCCCATATTTCTCTCCAATGTGAGTAGTTCAATCTGACTTCTCTTAGCTTCTCACTGAGTTTCTCTGCTTGGCCTCATACTAACTCTTGCAATCTGTTCTAATCTTCTGGCTTCTCATACTCTAGTTTGTTGTGTCTTTACCTGTATCTGGCTCGTTTTCTCTATATTCTGTCTTGTAAAACTGTCCCTCTGTAAAAACTGTCTCTAAACTTCACAAACTCCACCCAAGTCCACTGTCTCTCAACTCACTGATTCAACAGAATGAACTAGAACTCAGAGATCTGCATGCCTCTGTCTTCTGGGATTAAAGGCATGTCTGTATTTCAGCCAGTTTACACACATCTAGATTGTCTTTGGCTGTGAACCCTTGCCAGAGAAGCTATGTTGTTGGATTAAAATTCTTCTACATCTCTGCCTCTTCTGAAAAGTTCCCTGAGCTGAGTGGAGTGATTTATAGAGACATCCCACTTACAACCAAGTATTCCAAGATCTCTAACTCTCTGCATACTGTACAGTTGTGAACCTATTTTTCTCCATCTACTGCAGTAGGAAAGTTCACTGATCATGGCTGAGCAAGACACTGATCTATGAGTATAGCAGAATGTCATTAGCAATTAGACTATTGCTATGTGCATTTAGCAGAACAGTAATATTTGATTTTCCTCTATGTCCCTGCTCTATCCAATTTCAGTATCTTGGTCCCCTGAGTAATGTCAGGCATGGTTTCATCTCATGCAGTGGGCCTTAAATATAACCAGATAGTGGGTTGTTAATCCTGCAACATTTGTATCACTGTTGTATCATTGTATCTTACAGGAAGTATACTGTTATAGTTCAAAAAAAAAAGGTAGCTGAATTTGTGTTTAGCTTTCACCTTTGGTAGCATTCAGAGTACCTTCTGCTACCAATGAGCACTAGTCAGTAGATGAGTTAAGGGTCTAAGGAGGCACCAGCTCAACATATCCATGTTCAATGAGTTATGTAGGTGCTGCCTTCAGTAATAAGGCTTTATCATCAGTTTGTGGAGAACAAACAATAGACTTGTCAATAACCTGGGATGTTTTGGGGATTTCCATGATGTGCCACTGGCAACAGCTCAATTAGCTGGAATCCATTCCAAGTACTTGAGCTTTCTTTTGGAAGTGAGAAATGTCTAGTTAGGGCATTGTCTCTCATGTTTTTGATGATTTTATTGAGATTTGTACCATAAATGTACATATATACATATATGCATATATATGTATATATATTTATACACACACACACACACACACACACACACATATATATATATATATATATATATATGCTTCTACTCTAGTATGTTTCCATACAATCCCTAGTTTTATTTAGCACTCTGTCTGTGTATTTCTTCTGTTACCCAGCTCTTCCCTCTTCCTCTGTTTAATCTTCTTCCTTGGTGTTTTATGCAATTGTTAAAAGCCCTCAAGAGAAAAGGGAGTACACTGGCAGTGGATATATCTCAGGATTTGGAGAGGTTCAGAACAGTGTTAATGATAAGTAGTGATAAGGACAATGGGCAGTGGATGGCTGTTGCTGAGGATGATGGATGCCTCAGAGAAATAATGAAAGGATGAAGGTGATTAATCAATTTAAGGTGAAATGTGAAAGTCAGAGGAGCTTGGAAGCATTTAAAAAGTCTTGCATTTTCTGAACCATGGGATCAGCATCAGGACTTCATAATAAGGGCAGTAGAGGTTCAGGAAAGGGTAATATTTGCATTTTTGAGAAGCTTACATCTAGGTAGAGACTTTATTTGAAAAGCAGAGGAAGTTTAAGATATGTGCTGGGGACATCTTGTTTATGTCTATAATTTTGATTAACATGGACCAACGTTGACAGTATTATGCCAAATAAAAAAAGTAAGATAAAAATGACCACATTTTAACTGGTCTCTGCTCATAGTCATAGAAAGTCACTAAAGAATATGTGGTTTTCTTATCAATATATGTTATGAAATAGACTGGTGCTGTGGTAGTGTGTTATCACTCAAGATATTGTGAAATAAACTGTGTGGCAGCTGCAGGTATGTAAGGATATATTAAACAACATTAAATTATAAACTATAAACAGATGAATTATGGAACATGTAAATTATAATGCAATATACCTTTTTCAAAACCTTGAATTTCCTTAAACCTTCTTGCCTTACTGTGGTGACTGGTTAAAAAGCTAGTGCTCATACAATGTTTGATAATCATTCAGAGGCGATTTTAGCATGACAAGCCATGTGTCCTCACATTCTATCCTCAGCTCTATTCCTTGTTAGCAAACCATTACTCAGAGTCATAACCACATTACCTGGAGGGAGAGGTGTTGAGTATGGTAAAGGTGAAAAAGGACTAGGCCAAAGTCTGTAAGAACACTACTATGTGCTAGAATTGAGTCAGCATGTACTAAAATGGATCCCAAGGATGTTATATAAAGGGGTAGGAAAGATGTAAAACATTAAGTAGCATAACTGAGAATCTATTTAAATGGATATACCTTCTTGAAATACATATTTAAATACTCTGGCAATGTCCCTGTGTGATGTTAATATGACACTAGGATGGTACCTGGGCATTTTTTTAGAGTGATGGCCTTTATTACTGGGGCTTTCTATAATAACTAATTGAAAGAATGTATATTAAAAGACAATTTATTAGATTTACTTACAAAAAGTTATCTAGGCCTAACAATTGTTTCTTACACACTGGATAAGCTAAGAAACTGGCAGGTGCTCAGTTTATAGGTCTTGATTCCTTAGCAGTAGGAGTATGGCACAGAAGGGCTGGAAAATTGCTGGAGAGCCACTGGTCTTCAGGACACATTGAAAAGCTGAAGAAACTGCATTCTAATGTCAACAAAGAACCTCAACAGCAGTGGCAGCAGTTGGCAACCATGCTGGCAGCAGCAGCAACAGCAGCAGTGAACTGTCAATAGGGCAAATGAATATATCAGCACAACATGAAGGCTAGCAGACAAGAAGCAATAGCTTGTCTTTCTTGTACATCCTTTAAAAAATGAAAAAATAAAAGGCATTATTTTTTTCTTTGAAAAATTTGCTTACTTCCTATGGTTTGTATATCCCTACTATTCTCTCTCTCCTCTCTCTCTCTCTCTCTCTCTCTCTCTCTCTCTCTGTCTCTCTCTGTCTCTCTCTGTCTCTGTCTCTGTCTCTCTCTGTCTCTCTCTCTCTCTCTGTCTCTCTCTGTCTCTCTGTCTCTCTCTGTCTCTCTCTCTCTCTCTCTCTCCAGTTATGAATTGTCCATAGAACCCTAGATAGGGATGGAACTATGTGCCTTCCTCGTATTTCTATGCTGGCACTTGGCTTAGGCCTACTTTGATCAAAAAATACTGCTCTGATAGTGTGAGAAGATATACCAACATTTTATGTGTATGTATAAGAAAATTATTGGCTTTCATCTCTTGGTTCCTAACATGAAACTACTAAAATGCTTAATGGAAAACTTACAATAAAATATATTATAGTTTGTGATTTCTAGTTCCTGACCCAACTTCCTATAATCTTCTACTTTCTTGAGTGATAGGAATGTGTGATTCAGAACTCTCAAATATTTTAGAATCTTCTGAGTGGTAGAAACATCTTATCAATGGTCCTTTGATAGCCCCAGAATGGTAGTAGGTTACCAAGGCAATAGAATCTTCTGTTCTACCAACTGACCTTAAAGAAAGAAGAGTACTGAAGAATGAATCAGCCCTCAGTCACCAGTAAATTGACAGTCATGTCTATACACAAAGCATCCACAGAAGTTCAAAAGGACCTTGGCAAGGAGTGTTCAGAAATCTGATCATCCTTAGAAGATAGTACACCAGGAGACATCACAGTAGTTGGGGCTCTTTCTCTTATAACTTCTCCCCTGTTCTTATATTTATTTGTTATCCTTTATAATAATTAAGTAAATATAAGTAAATTGTACTGAGTTCTGTGAATTATTCTTTCAAATTAATAAAAATCAAAGGATGGGAATGTATCACGAAGACCAGGTTTATAACTAGTGGGCCAAAAACATGTGACTGACATCTGATGTGGAAGACAATCTAATGGCATGGTGCCCTTAGACTATGGGGCCTTGCAGCTTTTCTTGATAGAGCATTTTCAAATGGAATTGACCTAGCTGGTGTCCAGTGGTGGACTTCCTGATGTGTGGGGGAAATTGCATACACAGTTGGTGTCAGAAATGTTGTTCTGAACAAGTGGAGATCAAAAAGTGGAAAACTACTGTTGTTTTCTCCATATTTCAAACATTTATAAATTGGGACTTCTTTAAAACATCTCTTTGTAAGAAGATAAACTGCATAGATTTTACCAGTCATTGCTGAATCCTTTGGTGAGTCATTACATGGCTGTAGATTTTCATCTGGACTGATAGAGGGGCATAACCTCTTTGGTAAGGTGATTTCCGTCTTTGGGTAATTCCTCAGAGAAGACTGATACTGTGAGCAATAAGTAACCAGTGATGGGGTTAGCTAGAGGATAGGAAATGCAACTGGTTGAACCAGTAACAACATTTCAGTTACAGTCCACTTCTCTTTGCAGAGAGAGAAGCAGGAGGAATTCAGTCACAAAGGTTTTGCAAATGAAGAGAGAAGAAATAGCTCAGATAATAGTGAAGGCAAATTTGTGGAGGGCAGGCGTTCTTCCGAAAGATAGAAAGTCATGGATGGAGGCTTCCAATCCTATCAGCCTCACTTGTCATTCTAGTCTCTGCTAGACATAGCTGTTCATATTGAAGCTAGCTCTCAGGGACTCACAAGTTCACCTGACAGTTCTTAGGGCCCAAATGGGTACTGTTCTTTCTTTGCTAAATCATCTGAGATTGAATAATGATGACCTTTTTTAAAAACATGGTGTCATTTGAGCATACAGAAACCAGTTGTGTTTGAAGAATAAATGATTGGTGGCCAATTCTCAACTTCTGAGGTTGTCTATCCCCTTCTTTTCCAAGGTGGATGATTCTGAGATTCATTTCACAGAGCACTTCAGATGGTCTCTTTAAGAACAAGGTATTGTCCCTGTAATGCTGGGAAACACTGTCCACCCTTCAAAGATTTTTTAGCATTCAGACTTCAAAGCAATGGCTTCATTATCCAGGAAGTTGGAACTGGGAGACAAATCAAATGTTTCTGTGGGCATAAATTCATGGATATAAAGGAGAAAAACAGCAACAGAAATCAATTAATTTTTTCCTAGTGATATGGTTCATATAGGCCATTAAGTCTTGGTGTATTCACTGTTAATTGAATGAAGGAGTTTAGAGTGAGTCTCTCAGTGTAGAGAGTGAAGAAGTCAGGGTGTGCTTAAAGAAGCAAAATTTCTGCTTTTTTAGATCTCCTTGTATAGGCTATTTCCTTCTGCCTGTCCTTCAGTTCTGTCTGCTGAGATAAAAACTACCTCCATAAGCCTTTGTCAATATTTCAATCTCAGACTTTAAAGAAAACCACTCGACTGACAAGGGGTGATGGCAATCCATTTGAGCTCACATGTAAAGGGCTCAGGCATATTGGTATTATATCTTACACCAGACACCTTGCAAAGCCAACCAAGATAATTCGACTTTAACTCTCCCTTTTCTATAATAAACAGTGAACAATAAATGATGAATGACTCCACTCTCAGGGTTAAAGTATTGCATAGTTTTATGTCCTGCATTAAAATGTAAACAGTCATTCATGAAATCATTACAAGTGCTGTTTTAATGCAATAGACAATTTGTTTGTTGTTTTTCATCTTCTATAGAGATGGTCCTAATGACTGATTTCCTCAATACTTTGAGGTTCTAAGTTGAAAGGCAAAAATGTGGAACAAAATTGTATGGCTGTTGTAGGGAATCTGGAAATAAACAGAGAAACCTCTTAGATAGTGCCAATCAAGAAGATTAAAAAGCAAGAATATACATTTTGCCATTTCTTACTGAAATATAGATTTCACAGCTTTATTCTTACTTATACAGCTATTCAGTTGATATTGTGAGGAAGAATACACTGAATAAGGAAAGAATTTTCACTACCCTAATTAGACCATATTCTTTTTCAAACACCTAGCATAAAGTATTAATTTATTGTTGCATTTTTTTTCAACAACACAGCCTGGTCATCACTCCAACCAAATTGCAAATGATATCCCATTTGGCATCCCTGAAAATGAGCACATAGCAAGCGCTACATAAAAATTTGTTGGGAGCCTAAAGAGGAGAGGAATGAGTGGAATTGGTTTAGGGCTGTATTTACAAGTAGAAAGGAATATTGTTTCCAGCTTAGTGTTCCAGCATGAAGCTGAGCCTGGTAATGGGAGCAATAGTGGCACAATTAGCAAATATCCTCAGTTTGAATCCACAGTTGTTGAAAGCTTTTCTGAAGAAAATGTGCCATTGTGTCATTTTCAATTTTCACTTGATTTCTACTCTTTGTCCTTTCAAAATCTTTTTAACTATTGCTAATTATTTAAGGAACCAGACAGGTCTTGTGATTATTTCTGTAGCGTTTGCAATATTAATTTTGGCTGCCAGAAAACTGTCCAAATAGCTTTTGTGTAATAAATGGTGCTTACTTGTTAATATGAAGTAGAACTCTTTTTTTTATTGGCTCTTTTGATGTTTCAGCTAAAATGGTGCTAGTTGCCAGCAGAGATGCACCCTTCAAATGAGCCTGAGAGAAGCCAGGCAGCTCTTTCTGTCACTGTGTGATACAACAGGCCTTTGGAGTCACACAGAACTAGTTCTAAACATAACTCCATCACTTCTCAGCAAATGTTTTTGACCAAATGACTTCCCATGGCCTCCTTTTTCTCATCGATTCGTGACAAAAGCACTAGAACCTTCTCAAAGAACTACACTAAGGATTAATAACTAATCATAGTGTTTGGAATAGGCTAAGAAATCAAAACTTACATACCTGTTTGGTTTTATGTTTTTTCCCTGGAAATATACTTCTACAACTATTTCTTTTTATATTTTATGCACTGAAAATATGGGAGAAGTTATGCTCATATTTTGAAATGAGTTAAAGATAAATTTATGTAATTTTCACAATTATAAAATGAGCACATGCTGGGCTTCAAGAAAGGAGTTTATAAATGAACTCTCTAAAAACATATAAAGTTTGAGTATATAATGAGTTATTATTAAAATAAAGCTTATATTATCAATACAATTTTATTTGTTTAGAATTATTTTTGTAGCTATGAAATTTTTAATATCTAGAAAAGTACAAGGAGGCAAATGTGAACTACCTCTACTTCAAATATATAAAGTACACATAAGTATATATAATATAATTCATTAATAGTTGCTTCTGTGTTTATCTTTTCTAATTTATATATTTTCAATGTTTATTTTGCATATTCATTTGAAAGCTGTCATTTTCTATTAAAATATTTAGTCAATAGCTCTCCTTTATCTAAAATAAAAGACTATTCTAAAGCAGCACGTTAAAATCGTCTCTATAACAGAACAGTGAAAATACATCTCATACTTTATTTTCCCAATAAACTATATGGTGCCTTTACCATTTCATTTGTACAAATTGTAGCATAACAAACTTCACCACTGTCACATCCTATCTCTTGTTCAATACATGATTTCACAGAGAAACTTAACAGACAACAGAGGTGAAAGTGCTCTGTGGCCTGTCACCAATCTCTGTTTTATTAAATTGTGTTATTTATTTACATTCCAAATATCACCTCCCTACCTGGACCCCCTCCCAGAGTTCATCACCCCACCTCCCCCTCCTTTGCCTCTAAGAGGGTGCTCCCTCACCCACCCACCTACCTCACCCTTCCACATCTCCTTTTTCTGGGGCTTCAATCTCTACAGCATTAAGAACATCCTCTCCCACTGAGGAAAGACAAGGCCAACCTCTGCTGCCAGGGGCCAAGGACCAGCCCATGTACATGGTTGGTGGCTTAGTCTCTGGGAGCACATAGGTGTCTGGGTTAACTGATACAGTTGTTCTTTCTATAGGGTTGCAATCCCCTTCAGCTCCTTCAATCCTTTTCCTAACTCTCCCATAGAGGTTTCTAACTTCAGTCCATTGCTTGGCTGTAATTATCTGTATCTGTCTCAGTCAGCTTGGTAGAGCCTCTCAGAGGACAGCCATGCTAGGCTCCTATCTGCAAGCACAACATGGCATCAGTAATAGTGTCAGGGTTTGGTGACTGCCCATAGGATGGATCCCAAGTTGGGCCAGTCACTGGATGGACTTTCCTTCAGTCTCTTCTCCATTTTTGTCCCTGAATTTCTTTTAGACTGGAAAAGTTCTTAGTCAAAAAATTTGAAGTTAGGTGGTCACATCCTTCCAGGGCCCTGTTTATTTATTGGAGATGGTCTGTTCAGGTTCCACGTCCCCATTGTTGGACATTTCAGCTAAGGTCATCCCCATTGAGCCCTAGGAGCCTTTCCCATCCCAGGTCTCTGATACTTTCTAGAGCTCCCCCATCTCTGCAGTTGCATATTTCCATTCATTCTCCTTTGTGGCTTACCTATGACCTTATCCAGCCTTTTTTTTTTTTTTTTTTGAGAGTAATCTAGAGTCTACTTCTACCTATATATACTAAAAATGCGCATTTTAGGGAGGATGTGAAGACAAAGAAAATTATGGGACTTGCGAAATAAAAGGAGTTCCTCACCATAGAGTCTTGTGGAGCTCTCTTGCCAGGTGACAGTACAGAATATGGACAAAATTTATAAGCTTGGTTGAAAGCTTGCAGTATTTTTCTATATGGAGAGATTTCTAATGAGCTCTTAAAATACCAAGATAGTATGCTTTAAATCCTAAGCGTGTATGATTTTTGAGTTGAACCTCATTCTTTTAACAGTTATAGGCTTGTATTTCCTAAGACTCTCATAAATGAGACTAGGTACTTTGTTCACAGTCAGAATGTATGATTTAGCTTCCTTTTTACCAAAATGTGCTTGTGTGCTTTCAATGGCTGTTAAACACTAAGACCAAAAGCAACTTGTGGAGGGAAGTTTGTGCTTGGTCTACACTTCCAAGGTCATGGTCTATTATTGAGCAAATTCAGGACCAAAGCTCAAGCCAGGAACCTGGAGGCAGGCCCTGAAACAGAAGCCACAGAGGAGTGCTTCTCTCTGGCTTACTCAGTTTGCTTTCTTTACAGTCCAGGACCATAAGCTGAGGAATGGCACCACCCACAGTGGTCCGGACCTCCCCACAGCAACTATCAAGAAAATACTTCACAGACAGTCTATCAGGCATTTCCCAATTGTGGTTCTTTTCTCTTATGACTATAATTTGTTGGGGATGATGATGTTGTTTTTGTTTGCTTTGTTTCCTTCCTGAAGTTATAGATCTGTTTAATAAATGATTAACATAACTTAGTTTGGATGATGATGCCATGAATATATGTACATGTCCAGACTCATTAAGATGACTTATCTAAAGTTTAAAAATTAATATATTTTATTTATCTTTATTATGTTTTAATATATGGGTGGATGTACATGTACATGCATGTGAATACAAAGGACAGGGGTTGGTATATATGTTTTCTGCAATCACTTAACCTTATATTTTATTAGTTTTTATTGAAAATAATTTTTTCATATAATGTACCCAGATTATGGTTTCTCTCCCTTTACTCTGTCCAGTTCCTTCCTACTTCCCCTCATATCTAGATATAAAAAATGAGATAAAACAAAAATGAACACATTGGAATAGGACAAAATTAAGGATGAATGAGCCCAATAAAAGGCACACAAAACAGGTGTAGACACTGGGACACACTGGTTTTTTAACTTGGGATTCCCATAAAAACACAAAACTGGAAATTATAATATATACATAAATGACCTATAGAATGAAAAAAGGACAAAAGAGTAAATAAGCAAAAATAAAAAGATAAAGAAAATCCCGGACATGAAGTTATGAGACATATCACTCTAGTTTGTGTTAAAATTGATGAAATCTAACCAGTCTACCAATTTATAAGAGTTCCTTTGATTCTTTGACCTCTGGCAATGATAGAAAATACCCCACAGGCAATATAACAGAGGCATTTCTCAGTTGTATTTTTCTCCTCCTATGACTAGTTTTTTTTTTTATTTTGCTTTGTTTCATTTTGTTTTACCTTTTGAAGTTATAGATCTGTTTAATAAATGGTAAACATAACTTGCTTTTGGTGATGATGCCATGAATTTATATAGATGGTTATACACTATGATTGTGTTTTCATAATTATGCATATTTTCATGGCCCTTGCCCTAATTCCTCCTGTTTTAAAACATAAAGATCCAGAAGATATTCAAATATGGACTTAACCATCACTGGACCCTTTTATGTCACTTTTCTCATGATGCCACATTGAGTAAATATTTCTCTGCTTTCTACCTAGCAATGTTCCCTACAAAGTGGGGTTTATTTTGCTTCTTTCTATACTACCTAAATTAAGCTGTCACCATCTCATATCCAGACTACTCCAGACCTAAATTTTAGCAGGTATGTGTACCTTCTCTCAGCTATTTTTCAAAATTATTCTACCTGCAGAAGCTAGACACTTTCTAGAAATAACAAGCCTGAGTATGAGTGTGTCAATGTAAACCCTTCTTCAAGATAAGTGGGTATATATAGACTTCCTCAAAGGGTCTCTATCCTTTAAAACACAAATACAGAAACAATACTGAATCTTTCACACATGAGACTTCCTGAGCTGGTCTTCTCACATGTATGTTATTTGTATATCTTACCAAGCTCCCTTTTATTTTCTGTACCCTAAAGATTTATTTTCTTTTACTTCTCTCCCTGGTGCCATGTTTTTTGTTTTGTTTTTTAGAATGATATTTTTATTAGATATCTTCTTTATTTGTATGTCATATGATATCTCCTTTCCCAGTTTCCCCTCCAAAATAACAAAACAAAACAAAAAATAACAACAACATTGTTCCCTCCCCACTCCCCCTGCTCACCAACCTACCTTCTTCTGCTCCCTGGCCCTGCCATTCCCCTATACTAGGGTATAGAACCTTCACAGGGCCAAGGGCTTCTCCTCCCCTTGATGACCAACTAGGCCATCCTCTGTTATACACATGCTGCTGGAGCCACGAGTCCCACCATGTGTACTCTTTGGTTGGTGGTTTAGTCCCTGGGAGCTCTGAGGGTACTAGTTAGTTCATATTGTTGTTCATGCTAAGGGACTGCAAACCCTTCAGCTACTTGGGTCCTTTCTCTAGCTCCTTCAGTGGGGACGCTGTGCTCAGCCTAATGGATGGCTGTGAGCCTCTACTTCTGTATTAGTCAGGTACTGTCAGAGCCTCTAAGGAGACAGATATATCAGGTTCCTGTCAGCCAACACTTGCTGGCATCCACAAAAGTGTTTGGATTTGATGATTGAATATGGGAAGGATTCCCAGGTGGAATAGTCTCTGGATTGTCCTTCCTTCAGTCTCTGCTCCATAGTTTGTCTCTGCAACACTTTCCGTGGGTATTTTGTTATCCCTTTTATGAAGGAATGAAGTATCCACACTTTGGTCTTCCTTCTTGAGTTTCTTGTGGTTTGTGGATTGTACTGTGTGTATTCCAATATTCTGGGCTAATATGCCCTTATCAGAGAGTGCATACCATGTGTGTTCTTTTGTGATTGAGTTACTTTACTCAGGTTGATATTCTCCAGATCCATCCATTTCCCTAAGAATTTCATAAATTCATTGTTTTTAATAGCTGAGTAGTAATTCATTGTGTATACGTACATAATTTTCTGTATCCTTTCCTGTGCTGAGGGACATCTGGGTTGTTTCCAGATTCTGGCTATTATAAATAAGGCTACTATAAACATAGTGTAGCATGTGTCCTTATTACATGTTGGAGCATCTACTACAGAGCAATTATGATAAAAACTGCATGGCATTAGTACAGTGACAGGCAGCTAGATCAATGGAATAGAATTGAAGACCCAGAAATGAACCCACAAACCTATGGCCACTTGATCTTTGACAAAGTAGCTAAAACCATCCAGTGGAAAAAAGACAGCATTTTCAACTAATGGTACTGGCTCAACTGGCAGTTAGCACGTAGAACAATGCAAATTGATCCATTCCTATCTCCTTGTAGAAAGCTCAAGTCCAAGTGGATCAGGGACCTCCACATAAAACCAGATACACTGAAACTAATAGAAAAGAAAGTAGGGAAGAGCCTCGAGCACATAGGCAAAGGGGAAAATTTTTGTACAGAACACCAATAGCTTATGCTCTAAGATCAAGAATTGACAAATGGGACCTCATAAAATTACAAAG
>NC_045030.1:125145883-125151140 GCF_008632895.1 Mastomys coucha
AACTCAGGTGACAGCAGATGCTGGAGAGGTTGTGGAGAAAGAGGAACACTCCTTCATCGCTGGTGGGACTGTAAGCTGGTACAACCACTCTGGATATCAGATTGGCAGTTCCTCAGGAAATTAGACATAGTACTACCAGAGGACCCAGCTATACTACTCCTGGGTGCCATGGTTTTTACTGTGTCAGATCTCCACTCTCTTCCTCACCTGCACTGCTATTCACCACAGGACTCCGCTTACCTGCCACTTGTTTCTGTGTCTTTACTCTATGATGCCACATTAACTTTCACATACTTGATTTTTTTTTTATATTTTTAATAAATTTGGTATTGCTATGTAGAAAGCTAGACCAAGATCCACGTCTTGTGTGCTCATGCATAATATGTTTTATTAAAGAATGGAGCAAGTTGATATTTCTTTACATGAATATTCCTTAGTTTCTGCCATTCATGGTAGATTGTCTGAGTTGTGAGGATGAAGATAATGTTTATACTTACTACTGTATCTGCAATAGCTAGCCTAATGGCAGGCTATACATAGACAATTTATAGATGTATTTGTTGAATAAAAGGAGAAATGAATATCAGGTTTACATTACTACTGTTACTAATTTCTAATCTCTTAAAAATTTTAATAAGTTTATTATTAATCTGAAAGATTTTTAACTTTTATTTTGTTCATTTGCTCAACAGACTATGAAACATACAAACACACACATATATACACAGCCAGTGCTTTCTGAAAAAATAATTTTTTCTGTCCCCTTACAAGAAAAGGGCAATTGTGAGCATTTGTGTTTAGTCATTCCTGTATCTATTAAGTTTCCTTGTTCATTAATTGAATGTGTATGTCAGATTTTTTCTTCATCCTTTTCACTACTAAATTTGTATTATCCCACAGGAGTTTATGTTTAAAATTATTCCTCAAATTCCTATGCTTGCTTGGATGATTCTCAAACCTACATAAGTTGCCCAGATCATTTCTCTAAGCTTGTGATATATAGGAGTATTACTTGATATTTCTATCTTGAAAACAGCATTAACATATCAGGTGTAACCTTGAACTAGTCATTTTACAAGATCAGATACACTCTTCACTATTTGAACTTTCTCAGTCTCAGGAGATAACATCATCCACCCAGTTTTTGAAATAAGAAAGCTGGTCCATGCTTTCTACATTATCTTATCCAAGACATAACATCACTATCCAAACTCTTCTCAGCTGATTTGTTGTATTCCTCCTTGACCTCATTTTTTTTTGCTACATTTGTAGTACTATTTATTATACTAGTTTAGACAATCAATACTCTTTTCACAGTACTTTATGATTGTCCTTAATGTTCTCTCTGCTTCCAATTTTTCCTCCCTGAATGCATTTCCTTTTTGTAGTTCAAGGCACATTATTTAACTAGGATTTTAATCATAGTACTTCTCTGTTTGAGGGGAAAATATCTTTATTTGTGTTGGGATAAAACTATAAGACCTGTGTGAAATTTATAAACATTTTCTTAATTCGTGAGCTGGATCTCTTACCCTAGATTGATCTGTTTTCTAGTCACAGGTGCTTTAGTTGAACCTGTTAACATGACACACATTGTTTTATCTTGCAGCCCACATAGATGAGCTTCTGTTTTTCTGAGTTCAATACCTTTATATTGTTCTCTGCTTAGTTCACACCTATGTGCTATACTCATCTAACTTCTAGATACATTTTCCTGACTCTCAGTAAAAACACAGTCTAGGACAAATACAGAGCCTTGATACTTTGAAGCTTTCGGTATTTATCTTCTATGGTCACTTGGTATATTATACTACAGTTTTTATGTCTTTACCCATAGATCCTTTCTATTAAATTTGAACTTCTATGGTGGTAGAAATTATGTCTCCTGATTAATTCATTTTTCTCTAGCACCCTACCAACAGCCCCTAAGATCAACGGAGATGTATAAATATGTTTTGAAAAATGAATGGATTTTTCCCAATTTAATACATATTTATAGCTCTCTCTCTCTCTTCTTTGCCTGCTTGCCTTGTGGGACTGAACAACTGCTAGATTCTTGACCTTCTATTCAAAGCTGCTGCTCACCATTGTTGGGAGTTGGACTATAGACTAGCTGGGAGGCACAGGCCTCACAAGTGGCAGAGCAGTTGGGACAGGAACCTCTCAACCTCCATCCACACCTAGGAGGGACAACAGATCCACAGCTCTCTCTGTTCCTTCCCTGCAAGTGGAGAACCTGCAATCATGGAGTGCTCTAACCCAAGGACGTAGGTGAGATCGACCATTCTCTCTCCAGGGACATTCTAAGGTGGGACCAGCGGGGAGGCTCAGGCCTTACAAGTGGCAGGGCAGCCAGGACAGGATCCTCTCAAACTCCATCTATATCTAGGAGTGACAGCAGTGGATCCACAGACCTCTCTGCCCCTTCCCTGAAAGCTGAGAGCCTCCCTTCAGGGAGTGTTTTAACCCAGGGACTCAGGTGAGATCTGCTATTTTCTCTCTGGTGACTTTCTAAGGCAGGACCAGCTGAGAGGCTCAGATCTCACAAGTGGAAGAGCAGCTGAGACAGGATCTTCTCAACCTCCATCCAAACCTAGGAGGGACAACAGACCCACAGCTCTCTCTGTACCTTTCCCGAAAGTGGAGATCCTGTCTGTATGGTGTGTTCTTACACTAGGACTCAGGAGGGACAACTGATCCACAGCCATCATTTTAACAGAGGAGAGCTGATCTCCCAGAAGTGCTGACACAGGCTTACAGACCCACAGGAGGAACAAGATCTAGTCAGATATAGCAGGAACATTTAACACCAGAGATCAACAGATGACAAAAGGCAAACGCAAGAATCTTACCAACAATACCCAAGACAACTTGGCTTCATCAGAACCTAGTACTCCCACCACAGCAAGTCCTGGATATCCCAAAACACCGGAAAAGCAAGATTTGGATCTAAAATCATATCACATGAAGGTGCTAGAGGAATTTAAGAAGAACATAAATGAGTCCCTTAAACAAATACAATACAGGAGAACGCAGGAAAAGAGGTACAAGCCCTTAAAGAGGAAACAAAAAAATCCCTTAAAGAATTACAAGAGAACACAAGTAAACAAGTAGAAGCCCTTAAAGAGGAAACACAAAAATCCCTTAAGGAATTACAGGAAAGCACAAACAAATAGGTGAAGGAATTGAGCAAAACCATCCAGGACCTAAAAATGGAAGTAGAAACCATTAAGAAATCACAAAGGGTGACAACTCTGGACTTAGAAATCTTAGGAAAGAAGTCAGGAAACATAGATGCAAGCATCACCGACAGAATACCAGAGATAGAAGAGATAATCTCAGATGTAGAAGATACCATAGAAAACATTGACACAACAGTCAAAGAAAATGCAAAATGCAAAAAGTTCCTGACCCAAAACATCCAGGAAATCCAGGACACAATGAGAAGACCAAACCTAAGGATAATAGGAATAGAAGAGAGTGAAGACTCCCAAGGTAATGTGCCAGTAAATACCTTCAACAAAATTATAGAAGAAAACTTCTATAACATAAAGAAAGAGATACCCATGAACATACAAGAAGCCTGTTGAACTCCAAATAGACTGGACCAGCAAAGAAATTCCTCCCTCCACATAATAGTCAAAACACCAAATTCACAAATCAAAGAAAGAATACTAAAAGCAGTAAGCAAAAAAGGTCAAGTAACATATAAAGGCAGGTCTATCAGAATTACACCAGACTTCTCACCAGAGACTATGAAAGCTAGAAGATCCTGGGCAGATGGCATACAGATCCTAGGAGATCACAAATGCCAGCCGAGACTACTACACCCAGCAAAACTCTCAATTACCATAGATGGAGAAAACAAGATATTCCATGACAAAACCAAATTCACACAATATATTTCCACAAATCCAGCCCTTCAAAGGATAATAAATGAAAAACTCCAATACAAGGAGTGGAGCTACATCTCTGAAAAATCAAAACTGTACTCTTCCAACAAAACTAAAAGAAGATAGCCACATGAATGGAATTCCAATTCTAACAAAAAAAAAAGAACAGGAAGCAACAATTACTTTTCCTTAATATCTATTATCAATGGACTCAATTCCCCAATAAAAAGACATAGACTATCAGTCTGGGTATGTAAAGAGGACCCAGCATTTTATTGCATACAGGAAACCCACCTCAGTGACAAAGACAGACACTACCTCAGAATAAAAGAATGGAAAACAATTCTCCAAGCCAATGGTCCCAAGAAAAAAGCTGGAGTAGCCATTCTAATATTGAATAAAATCAACTTTCACCCTAAAGTGATCAAAAAAGATAAGGAGGGACACTTCATATTCATCAAAGGTATTATCTACCAAGATGAACTCTCAATTCTGAACCTCTATGCTCCAAATCAAAGGGCATGTACAGTCATAAAAGAAACTTTACTAAAGCTCAAAGCACACATTGCATAGCACACAATACTTGTGGGAGATTTCAATACCCCACTCTCTGCAATGGACACATCATGGAAACAGAAACTAAACAAAGACACAGAGAGACTAACAAGTTATGAAACAGATGGATTTAGCAGATATCTATAGAACTTTTTATCCTAAAACAAAAGGATATACCTTCTTTTCAGCACATCATTGTACCTTCTCTAAATTTGATCATATAATTGGTCACAAATCAGGCCTTAACAGATAAAAGAAGATTGAAATAATTCCTTGTATACTATCAGATCACCATGGACTAAAGCTGCTCCTCAATAACAACATAAACAATAGAATGCCCACATACACATTGAAGATTAAAAATACTTTACTCAATGATAACTTGGTCAAGCAAGAAATAAAGAAAGAAATTAAAGACGTTCTTTACTTTAATGAAAATGAAGCCATAACATACCCAAACTTTTGGGACACAATGAAAGCAGTCCTAAGAGGAAAACTAATAGCTTTAGGTACCTCAAAAAAGAAACTGGAGAGAACATACACCAGCAATTTGACAGCACATCTGAAAGCTCAGGAACAAAAAGAAGCAAATTCACCCAAGACGAGTCAAAGGCAGGAAATAATCAAACTCAGGGCTGAAATCAACTAAATAGAAACCAAAAGAACTATACAAAGAATCAAGCAAACCAGGAGCTGGTTCTTTGAGAAAAATCAACAAAATAGATAAACCCTTAGCCCAATTAACTAGAGGGCACAGAGACAGTATCCTAATTAACAAGATCAGAAATGAAAAGGGAGACATAACAGAC
>NC_045030.1:125152924-125165697 GCF_008632895.1 Mastomys coucha
GCAATCTCCATCAAAATTCCAACTCAATTTTTCACAGACTTAGAAAGAGCAATTTGCAAATTCATCTGAAATAACAAAAAACCAAGGATAGCTAAAACTATTCTCAACAATAAAGGAACCTTTGGTGGAATCACCATCCCTGACCTTAAGCTCTATACAGAATAATTGTGATAAAAACTGCATGGTATTGGTACAGTGACAGACAGGTAGATCAATGGAACCCAATTGAAGACCCAGAAATGAACCTATACACCTATGGTCACTTGATCTTTGACAAAAGAGCTAAAACCATCCAGTGGAAAAAAGATAGCATTTTCAACAGATGGTGCTGCCTCAACTGGCAGTTAGCAGGTAGAAAAATGCAAATCAATCCATTTTTTATTTCCTTGTACAAACCTCAAGTCCAAGTTGATCAGGGACCTCCACATCAAACCTGATACACTGAAACTAATAGAAAAGAAAGTGGGGAAGAGCATTGTGCACATGGGCACAGGGAAAATTTCCTGAACAGAGTACCAATAGCTTCTGCTCTAAGATCAAGAATTGACAAATGGGATCTCATAAAATTACAATGCTTCTGTAAGGCAAAAGACACTGTCAATAGGACAAAATGGCAACGAACAAAATGGGAAAAGTTCTTTACCAATCCTATATCTGATAGAGGGCTAATACCCAATGTATACAAAGAACTCAAGAAGTTAGACTCCAGAGAACCAAATAACCCTAATAAACATTGGGGTACAGAGCTAAACAAAGAATTCTCAACTGATGAATAATGAATGGCTGAGAAGCACCTAATGAAATGTTCAATATCCTTAGTCATCAGGGAAATGCAAATCAAAACAACCCTGAGATTCCACCTCACACCAGTCAGAATGGCTAGGATCAAAAACTCAGGTGACAGCAGATGCTGGAGAGGTTGTGGAGAAAGAGGAACACTCCTTCATTGCTGGTGGGATTGCAAGCTGGTACAACCACTCTGGAAATCAGTTTGGCAGTTCCTCCGGAAATTGGACATAATTCTAACAGAGGACCCACCTATACCACTCCTGGGCATATACCCAGAAGATGCTCCAACATGTAATAAGGATACATGCTCCACAATGTTCATATCAGCCTTATTTATAATATCCAGAAACTGGAAACAACCTAGATGTCCCTCAAAAGACGAATGGATACAGAAAATGTTGTACATCTACACAATGGACTACTACTCAGCTATTAAGACAATGAATTTATGAAATTCTTAGGGAAATGGATGGATCTGGAGAGTATCATCCTGAGTGAGGTAACCCAATCACAAAAGAACACACATGGTATGCATTCTCTGATAAGTGGGTATTAGCTCAGAATTTCTGAATACAGGAAGAACAACCCACAAACCACAAGAAACTTAAGAAGAAGGAAGACCAAAATGTGATTCTTCATTCCTCCTTAAAAGGGGGAACAAAATACCCATGGGAGGATTTGCAGAGACTAACTATGGAGCAGAGACTGAAGGAAGGACAAGCCAGCCTGATGTAGTTGTCTCCTGAGAGGCTCTGACAGTACCCAACTAATACAGAAGTAGAGGCTCACAGCCATCCATTGAACTGAGTACAGGTTCCCCAATAAAGGAGTTAAAGAAAGGACCGAAGGAGCTGAAGGGTTTGCAGCCCTTTAGGATGAACAACAATATGAACTAACTAGTACCCTCAGAGCTCCCAGGGACTCAACCACCAACCAAGGAGTACCCATGGTGGGACTGATGGCTCTGGAAGCATGTGTATAACAGAGGATGGCCAAGTCAGTCATCAACAGGAGGAGAGGCCCGTGGTCCTGTGAAGGTTCTTTGGCCCAGTGTAGGGAATGCCAGGGCCAGTAAGCAGGAGAGCATGGATTGGTGAGCAGGGCGAGGTGGGAGGGAACAGGGGATTGTTCTTGTTGTTGCTTTTGCTTTTTTGTTTTGTTTTGTTTTGTTTTTAGGAGGGGAAACTGGGAAAGGAGGAATCATATGACATGTAAATAAAGAAAATATCTAATAAAAAACTTCATTTAAAAATTTTCATAAATATATTTTAATCACAAAAAATACCTATTTCTAGTTCTTGGAAGTGGATGTATAGTTTTTCTTTTTATCACAGCTGTGGATCAAATCCAGGGATTTGTGCTGTAAGGCAAGCATACTACCACTGAGCTAAATCCCCAATCCACTGTATAGTTTTGCACATGCTATATAGTCTATATACCACATACTCTATTCCCAAACCACACACCATCTCTTCAGTTCATATTTATGAATGTGTTTAGTGCCCTAAAGAAAAGTAGAATTAAACAGATACATTTTGCATGATTTAAAAAATATTCTACATACTAGTTTTAGTGTTCAGAAAGCATTTAGAGAGCAGATTTTTACAGATGCTTTCTTATAGAACTATATTCATAGAGATAAATACTGTTCTCAGGGATATTATTTGCTTGATCTGAAAGGGGAACTGAGTTGTTAAGTTGGAGAGATGACTCCATGAAATGATGAGTATCTTAATACTGCTCAGAAAGTTAGCAGTATAATTGCGGATTTCATCATGACGTGTTTCTGTAGCACAGGATAACAGCCATTGATTGGGTCATGCTAATAAGAGAGCTGTATTTAAAAATTCTCCTGAGTCTAATGCAAATGCACACCTAATGACAACAACCACAAAAAACAAAACAAAACAAAACAAACAAAAAAAAACTGGTCAAGTGGTGCTGGGATGTTGTTAATCAAATTCCTGCAACATAAACCACAGGTGCTGAGAAGCAACTTTAATAAAGAAAATGGAGGAACACATGAATTTAGCAGCCCTGGAACTAAATAATGCAAAGATAAAATTAGAGAGAGATAAATGAAGTCAAAGTAGTAAGAAGCATGGGATCAGATATTGCTAAACAGCTTTGGCTTTTGTTTAAAAATGGCTGGCTGCATCCTAAAGCTGTTGAGGCATAGGAAGTGTAAAACTTCCCTTACTGAGGCAATATATCAGCTGCCCAAACCTCCTCCTCATCAGTCAAGCTTGTTGGCCTTTGACTCCACACAATCTTTGTGACACTGTTATCAATGATACTTCAGAAACATCTGCTCCAGAGCTGTCCATTACTGCCACGCCAGACAGCAAATCTAATAGCACCAAAAAAAAAAAAAAAAAAAAAAAAAAAAAAAAAAAAAAAAAAAAAAAAAAGAAAGAATGACAGAACCCCATTAATGTGTAGTGGTTGTATAGAACATCACAATAACCACCATCGGGGCTAGCTGAATACATCAGCATTTTAATATCCAGTAAACTTGCTAACACACAATTGGAAAGACTTCATTGTTCAAGACATTACAAAAAAGAAGGGAATGAACAATGTGAGTGATCCCCTTATGTAAAATGTATGATGCCACCTATGTATCAAAAGAACCTTAAATTGAAGATGAAGATAGGACATTTGTGGTATATATGATGTTATTATTTACTGTATTTATAGTCATAGTTTATCGATAATACTAGTTTAGTTCTACCTATGTACCATACATTAATTTAGTTACTTTAAAAAATAAAGAGGTTTTATAAGTTCCCAAAGTGGCACACCAGATAGGAGCTAGTGCCTATGTAGGATACTTTAAATCTAAATTATAGCATTCTTGTCCTGGAGCCTATAAGATCAGGACCATCATGTTTATAGTAATTCAAAATACCTTTAGAACTTCAAAAGACCCCTCACTTTTAGTTTTAGCAATCACTGTCCACGAGTCCAAAGCCCCTTGAAAAATTCCAGGCAAACACTTTTGTAGGCATAAACTTTTTGCACCCTACTTTTAATTAGGGTTGAACCCCTCCTCCAGGCCACCACCCAGCAGAGGTAGTGGAAGAGAAAATTTATTAGGATGAGGAAGAGAAAATTTATTAGGATGAGGGGGAAGTGGATAGTTCATTGGAGGTGAGCTCAATTTTCTTTGGCAGCAGTTCAGTCCAGTAGCAAACACCCAAATAAAACTTAGCAGCTTTAGACCAGTCTTCTAGGCAGGCAGGCAACAGGCACAAACCAGCAGTTACAGTACAGTATTTCAGCAGGCAGACATCAGGCACCAACCTGCAACTGTAGTTCAATCCTGAAAATATTGCCAGGCTTGCCAACTAGCTTGCAATAAGACTGCTGAAAGCAGCAAGTTGCTAGAGGAACCTCATGAGCAGTACTTGGGCAAGGTTCTCTTGATATTGGAGTTATCACAAGTTGAACTCAATAGCACTATGTAAGGCTAACCAATACATGCCTGTCTTTAGCGAAGAATAGCAAGGCAGAGCAAACCAAACCAAGGCTCAGTACTTGTTTCCTACTGTCTGTGGGGTCATATTCATATTCTTCCTCAAGAGTCCTTTCACATGTCTGCTATATCCAAACACCTCTTCACCTGTATCTCTTCAGGAAAACACTCTTCCATGCACTTTCTTTAGGGGGTCATCCTTTCACCTGTGTGCCCCAGCAAAACATCATTTGGCATAACTAACTTTCCAAAGAACTAGAAGTTTCCACTATGTAAGTTCTTGTGAGCCTCTGTAAAACAATGAACCAAACATTAAATACGTCTGCTTTTTTTCTCAGCAAGGAAAGAGCAAACACAAGGAAGATTATAAACAAGCAGTGTGAATTTCAAACTCCACAAGTTCAAGAATCATCTGGCTTCACAGCCAATTGGCAACCCTCCCAAACAGGGTTACATGAAATTATAGGCAGAATTTTATACTCAATCCATAACATTAATGACTAAGACAGGTAAAATGATTATGGGGTTTAAACTCTAATATTTCCAGGAAAAAGCATGTAGTTAAGATACATTGTGAGAAGCACTATGAAGAAAGAAAAGTCAGAAAACCAATGTTGACCATGTAAGAAAGGTCAGACACAAAGTGACATTTGACTTAAGATAAGGGGAGATAAGGATAAGAGCTGGGGGCACAATCTTCTGAGCCATAGAAATGGCAAGTGAATGGTACCAAGGCCAGCAAGTGTCCCTGATCAATGAGAGGCCAATGTGTGGCTGAGTCACAGCAAAGCAAAGAATATGAAAAAGGATTTAATGCAACTGTCATAAAATCTCTCTCCTCTCCTCCTCTCTGGAGAATTTTTAATGGCTGAGAATGATATTTATAATATAATATTTCCTAAAATAACATTGTAAAGTTATTTCTTCCAGATGCTTCCTGGACAGGACACGTGTTCCCGGATGCTGTTAAGCTAAAATACTGTTGAAAAGGAGAATTACCAAATTTAGACAC
This sequence comes from Mastomys coucha, assembly GCF_008632895.1. Classification (NCBI taxonomy): domain Eukaryota; kingdom Metazoa; phylum Chordata; class Mammalia; order Rodentia; family Muridae; genus Mastomys; species Mastomys coucha. Next base: position 125,158,204 of record NC_045030.1, read on the forward strand.
AAGTTAAATTTGCCATTGGTGAGACCATGGCTGAGCAAATGTTTTAAGGCATGATCATGCAGGCAAATTAATATTAAGACTAATTTCTCTTTGTCTTTTGCCAGAATCTGAGAATGGCTGCAGTAGAGATTAGCAGCACAATGATGAGATAAGAAACAGTTCTTAGAGGGAGGAACTGGATTTTGGTTACCCAGAACCAGGAGAATTCTGGAGCAGACTTAAGGTGGAGGAGATGGGAGAGTGGGTAGGCAAAGCGGGAAAGACAGGTAGTTTATAAATAGAAGGGTGTTCCTATTGTATTCTGAAGTCTAGAAACATGTGCTCTTACCTTCTATGTGAACAGGTCGGATCCTAAGTCAACCTTAAACCATTTATGCCTTCCCTTGATTTCTTTGTGCTCCCACATTCTGATAATGACAATATAGCTAATCACAACAAAACTCACCTAGTCATCCTTTCTAGAAAAATAATCAAATGAACCCTTTAACACATATATAAAAGGGATGATTATTAAGAAGAACAATAACTAAAATGTCTCATTTAAAGTCATATTAGTAAAATTTATATTCCATTCAAGCATTTTAAGGTCAAAATTTCCTATTCAATGCTCGCTTTTCATTATGACAGATGCTCTCAGAAGTAAGAGCCATTTGGGAAAGCAAACTTGATTCTAACTCACACTAAGTGATATTCTCAGCCCTTCAGAATGCTTGCAACCCTCTGCACCCACCTCTTTCAGATTCTCTTAATACTGCTTCTTGAAAATGGAAAAAACATAACGCCAAGTGCTCATTTTTTTTTCCAGAAAGAAAATATATCTTCCTCATTTTAACTGCAAATCGGTTTTTGGCTGCCAGAGGATGCTGCATCAGCAATCAAAGAATCAAGAGTGTTAGAAAAAACATTTTGTGAAGTACAGAATCAAGTAAAGTGAACACTCAGCAAGCACGTTCTTGTCTTTGTGCGACACAGTTTGCTAGCTTGTTATGCACAAAAACTGATTCATGTGGCTTTCCCAGCCCGTGTATGTTTGCAGCAATACTGCTGGCATCCTGAGATAGGCTATACTACCTATTTTAGGCACAAAAGAAGAACTAATACATTTACCTTTGAAACATTCAATAGAAAAGCTCTATGCTTTACTCCACATGTGTGAGGTTTGTTTTGTTCAGTGGTAGATTTTATTTCTATTTGATGGCTATGGGGCTGACTGTTCATTAGTTTCAAAACCGTGCATGAAGCCATGGGATACTTCTTTCGGGTTTTAATTTATTTTCTTTATAGAATAGGAATTTTAAATTCCTCTCACTGTGGGCAAAGTTTCAGAACTTGTGGTCATATCAACATTTTCCTTTACACAGCTGGCTAAGAGACAAATGAAAAATGAAGAAGATCCAAGCAAGTCAGCAGGAGATATGGAAACATTTACTGCAGTGCTCTTGATTTTCTAGTCTGCTAATTTCATGTAGTTGTTTCATATGTTTGACCTATTAAAGCTAGAAGCTTGGATGAATAGGAGTGATACGAGCATCTTCTTAGAAGAATCCCTGAAACTCTTTTGGAAAAAAATAGATGAAAAATGTTGTATGGAGACATAAATTGTGTAGCAACAGAAGTTGACATAATATTTGCACAATGGTGACTAAACTTCTTGCTGGAACAGTTTAATTGGAATTTAAAGCCATTTGTGCACTGGCTACTGTGAACAGGCATGGTAAAACCTCAGACATGCATTCACAACTCTCTTTCACACAGCACAGCTAAATTTGAAATTAACATAGATCAAATTGAACAAAGTAGTGCCTTTCTCAAACTTTGTTCTCCTTTATACAGAAGGATGGTAAATGAACAAGAAACTCATAATTGGATCTTCATGAGCCTGTTTCCTGCTGCTCTGTTTGTTCTTAAAATTGCTACTGTATCATTTTTTATAAAGTGTTCTATCCCTTCCCACCTCAGGACCTTTCCACATGCTCTCCCATCTGTTTGGAACTCGTTTTTCTTCTCTATCATTCTCATCCGTTTTCTTCCTTCCTTTCATCTTTTCCCATTTTACCTTGGGGAAAAGGCCCTGTTGTGTACTATCTAAATACCTTATACCCCATAACCATATTGACCATATTGTAAATGGTGTATATTTCTCATGGGAATCTAGGTTACATGAAAGTCAGGGGCATGTTTTCTATTTTATTTTTTTAAAGTTTTATTTGGGGCCTGGAGAGATGGCTTGGCAGCTAAGAACACTTCCAGAGCATTGAGTTCAGTTCTTAGCACTCACCTCAGTGTCTCATAAACCCTTGTATATCCAATTCCTAGGTATCAGAAGCCTCTTGTCCTTGAGAACATTTATGCTTATGTGTACATGTCTACTTGCATATAACAAATACCTACACATAGTTAAATTAGTTTTAAAAATTTTTAAAAGATTTCATTCCATTGTCATGTGCATGTAGGTCTGTATAGATGGGTGAGGGTGCTCCTAGATGCTAGAAGTAGATATGGGATCCTTTGTATCTGAAGCTGCTAGCATTTTGGAGCTAGGCAATTTGGATACTGTGATCTGAACTCTGGTCCTCTGTAAGAGCAATAAGTGCTTACTATCTTTCCAGCCCCCAATTTCTTTACTCTCTATTGCCACAGCTTCAAGTGCTCAATAAAGTGCTTAATGTGTGAAGAAACACAACAATTTTGGTATTATATCCCAATTAAACCCATCATAAATTGCAAATACAGAAAGTTTACATTGTAGTACATATAACTAACCCACTGAACAGGCATGACATTGTAAAGGCTACTTTACAGGTATTCAGAACATTTGCATTGGCCTACAGATACACAAAGTCATCTATTTTATGACAAAGTGGCCATACACTACATAATCTGTTGATTGCATATTGAGTATGAACACAGGATAGCTGAATAAGTTAGCATTAACACTTAAGTATAAACATTATAGGGAAGAGCCATGGTAAGTTGGGAAATAGCTGTATTTGTACTGAGTGAATTATGAGTAAGTACTTAAAGTGAAGTAACACTATGAAAGTAACTTCAAAATTGGTATTTTAACAGATATTCCATTTTATTTAATCGAAACATCTCAATAGTTTGGCAGGCATGGGGGATTCAAAAGTATGTCCCTGGTGTATCTGTCTGAAAGATTTAAGATGTATCTATTCCCAGATGTTTTTGAAGGTTACTCCTTAAGATCTTTTGTACTCATGACATAGTAATTAAATGAGTCACTCCTTTATTTCCCATTCACTTTAATATGAACTATATTTATATATGAAAGAGAACAAAAGACATGAATAGAATTTTTTCATGGCTTTAGATTGTCTAGATAATATTTTAGTTGTTTTGAAACACATCAATTAGTATGATAATACTAAAATCTTCTGATTTTCACTGAAAGTTCCATGTAGTATTTACGTATAGCTGCAGAGCTATATTGTAATACATTAAAATGGTATAATTAGACCTCACACACATGTGGAAATTTTGTCTTTGCTGATTCCTTCTCATTTCATGTCAGAAGCCTATTTCATTTGTCATTCCTATATCCAGTTTCCATCAATGCAGCATTTATCTGCTGCAGTGCCATCTATATATTAACATGATAACTGATTCTTAAGGAGTGACCTCCTCCAACACAATTGGCCTTTCAAGTAGAACTCTTAGATAGATTGGCTTTGAATAGCAAGAAGTGAAGCTAACTGTGAATGACTGCCATAAAAGCTGATACTTTCTAGTTAGGACTTAGTCTCATAAAACATATTTACAAACCCCTTGAAATAATGAATGATACATATGTATTGCTTTATGTACCATTGATGCAAGAGCATCAAAACAGACTCCATTTAGGAATCTATCTGATATTTTTGTGCCTTTTAAATATATTTCCTTAGACATTTTTTTCTGTGTATTCCAGAAATTGTTACATTGTAATGTTCACTTTAAAGACTCATTGTTGATATTAACATTGCATAATTAACAAATGCATAATACTCCTTGGTTTCCCTAAAATTATCTTTATATATATGGCAAAGAACATAATTAAGTAGAAGTCAATAAACACACATAGAGAGAGAGGAATAAAATTTCAGTAGATGGAATAACTTTCAGTTTGTAACTATTTGAGGATATAAAGTAATATGTAGAAAATTAGCAATAATGAATTTAATAAGAACAAAACCAAAATAATTCTTTAAAAATGCTACTGCCTTAGTACGGGAGCATTTAATGCCCAAAATTATGTAAGTTTGGGATGAGAAAGGGTAATAAGTATGGAGAGACTGTAAAGCATACTGAATGAGAGTACCAGAAGGATAAAAATGACACAGTAGTCGAAAATATCACGTCAAATGCTAGGAAATTCTACAATTGAGTGATGTCATGAAAATTTATATTTAAAGAACATAGCTACCAACCATGTTAACCCAAAAGCATTCCTTATACACATAACAGTAAATATTTAGTAGTAGAACAATTTAAAAAAGACTTCAAGCATTCCTTTGTAAGCTGAAAGCAAATGCTCAAGGTCATATTAATTGCATCATCAATAGACTTCACTCTTCACCAACAATAGATGTTAGACTTCAGTGAAATAGTTTCAAAGTGCGGAGGGATAACTATTGTCCACCAATACCATTTTCAAATTGCAAACAAACATTAACAGAGTTGACCACCCAACCTACCCTCTCTGTAAAATACATTCTTTTTACATGATGTCAATGTGACTATGGTAGTCACATTCTTGCCAAGACAGCCACTATCATATCTTACAGGATTCACAGCTCATGGAGAATGTTGGTTCCATTTCTTTTCCCAGTAATCTATGTAGAACCTTTTAAAATTGTGACAGCTGGTCAATAGTGATAAAACATCCAGAGAGGTGCCAATGTGAACTCTCCACATCCTATGATGTAGTATGTTCAGCAACAGGGTTTAAATATAATGTTATGGAGGCTTATAAAATGCAGCAACAATATTGTGTAATATTTGGGAAGAGGGGTATATGGTACTTCAATGACCAACAGTTTGAAAAGAGGCAATCCATACCTGGAACTCAGATTTTTTATTTCATAGCCTATAGTGTCTGAAAGACATACTCCCTCATTATTAAGGTTGAAACTCTAGAAAGGTACATTTTAATAAAAGGTCTAATATGAGGAAAGGGGGTTGAGTTGAACACAGAATGATTGGCATATGTGATTTGTCATCATAAAACTGTCATTTGTTCTATGTTGACTTAAACCTTTAGTCATTGAAAATAAAAGAGGCAGGTGATAGTATTTAGTAGTTCAAATATGCTGACTCATAACTGGACAGATAGTACAGAGGTTAAGGATAGTATACTGCCTATGTCAAACAAACCAGAAGAAATGAGCCTAAATAGCTATGTGATTACTTTGCACAGAATAATATGGTATTAATAATACAAAAATTGAAATGCAGAAAGAGTATTACATGTAAGTTCTTGATATGTGGATTTATGGAGATGTGATTAGACTACTAATTATGAAACAGAAAAATATGTAAGTTTAAGATTGTTTTCAGTTTAATTTCAGGAAATACAGTATGTATGATTCCAATTCGTCTGTATCTTTCTTACTACCCAGAATAAGGTCCCTCTCTCAGAAATGATAAGAGTTCTTTGGAAAATTGCAGCTTTAACTTGATCAATGGTTTATTGCATAGGTGTTAATTAAAAACTGTTAGTTGATTGTTATGTTTCCATTTTTCTGAATCCTTGTCTTTCTGTCTACTAGAAAACACAACTAGTCACACACACATACACACACACACACACATACATACACACATACATAGTATGATAACATCTTCTAGTCCGCTGCCATTGACACATCACTGTTAACAAAGTAGAAAGGAGAAAGCTTATTTCTATTTAGTGTTCATGCCTTCTTTTTAAATGTAATTTGCTTTGTTTTTTCTTCTACTCTTCTTGAGTGCCATATAAGATGAATATTTGTTTCATGCATCAAATAGAATTCAAAAATTACACAAGTAAATGGTCTACTATGATTTCATATTTTAGCTAATCTGGAATTTTTCCTTTAGTTATTTTTTAGTCTAAATTTCCTAGTAATTGACTCTTTAAGTGTTTCTAATATTGTTTTCTATAAGGGGAGGTTCTGATGCTAACCCTGTTCCCCAATTGGTTTCTGATTTGTCAATAAAGAAGGCTGAGGGCCAATTCCTGGGCAGAGTGTACAGGCGGGACTTCTGGGTCTTAAGAGAAAAAGGCAGACACAAGGAAAGAGAGAGCATTTTCTGCCATACTTTGGAGGAAAAAGGAGCTGCAATCATGTAAGGCCTCAGGGGAGCTTAGGCCTTTGGCCTCAGCTACTGGCAGGTGGCCAAACGTGTTTGGCAGGGACAAGGTGGAACAAGCCACTAAGATTAGGGCAGGAGGAGAAACTGAGATAATAAATTGGTAAGGGCTCGCCTTTCCAAGGGGGAGGTATCTATGCCCAGCAATTGTCCCTAGAAGGCAAGTTCTAAAATGTCAAGCTGTGTGTGTGTGTCTTTTATCCATGGACTCAAGGGTCTCAGGTTAGGGCTGGCTGTGGCAGATCTGGAATTAAGCCCCGTGGAATAAAAGGGGGTGGGGCTGGTAGCACTGAAGCTCCCTGGCTAAGGCAGTAGCATTTTTAAAACTACATGCAACAATTTTCACTAACCCTTCCGTTCAAAATTACATTTTAATTCAGTAAATATTCTGGTGTTAAAATCTTTTGTTCCCTCAGTCACAATTATTAAAGTCATCCCTAACACTGCAACAGAACTCTAGTGACCGCCTACCCTCCCATCATTTCCTGGCCTCCCTCCCCTCTCCCAAATTACCTGTGTCCCAGCCCCCAGATCAGACAGGCAGCTCCTGTTCATTCACAGGCCACACCTGCCAGAAGATCAGATAGGCTACCAGCTGACTTCTCCACTCTATCTGTTCCCTCAGACTAAATCATCAGGGTTACATCTAGCACCACAAAATAACATGAGCTGCACATTTGTTCATGTCTCCTGTGTATCTCTCAGCAACCAGCACCAACAAGTATACCCATAAACACACCAGCATGTTAGTAAAATGGGCAACAAAAAGCCAACACATCCTCTGAACATCCATAGAAGAAATAAATACATCTATCCAACCATTCCAAACCCAGAAATTAGCACCTAGACCTATAAGCACTCCAAAACCAGATGCCTAGATGTCAATGTAAGAACATGATCAATAACAGCAGTATGTCTCCTCCAGAGCCTAGCTATACTATGACAGCAGGCCCTGAATATTTGAAATAGCTGAAACACAAGAAAACCAAATATATGAAAATGAGAGAGGCCCTTAAAGAGGAAAGGGCAATCAGGATAACACAAACAAAAAAAATTGGAAGAAATGAATAATTTCCTTAAAGAAAGCCAAGAAAGCCAAGAAGAAAATGAACAGTTGGAAATTGTTCAAGACCTGGAAATGGA
>NC_045030.1:125165923-125177572 GCF_008632895.1 Mastomys coucha
TTAAAAAGTGCTTAAATCTAAAAAATTCCTGACACAAAAGATCCAGGAAATTTGGTACACCGTTAAAAGACCAAACCTAAGAAAAATAGGAATAGAAGAAGAATCTCAGCTCTAAGGCCCAGAAGACATGTTCAATAAAATCAGAGAAGAATTATTTCCTAAACTAAAAAGGCAATGCCTATAAATATACAAGAAGAATACAGAACACTAAATAGATTGGGCCAGATAAAAGCCCCTTGCCACAGTGTAATCCAAACTCTAAGCCTACAGAACAAAGAAAGAATATTAAAATGTAGAAGGCAAAATAGACCAAGAAATATACAAAGACAGTTCTATAAAATTACACCCTACTTCTCAACAGACTCAAAAAGCCAGAAGGACTTGGACAAATGTGCTACAGACAGTAGAAGAACAAAGATCCCAGCCCTCATTACTATACTCAGTAGAACGTTCATTCACCATAGAGAAAATAAGATATCATGATAAAGTCAAATTTGAAGAGAGTCTATCTATAAATCTAGCCCTACAACAGAAGGTGCTACAAGGAAAACTCTATCACGAGGAAGGTTAACTACACTCATAAGAACACTAGAAATAAATAATCTCACACCTTCTTTTGGTTTCAAAAGAAGGAACACACACACATACACACAAAACCACTAACATAGCCACCACCACCAATAACAAATAACAGGAATTAACAGTTATTGGTAATTGATATCTCTTAATATTAGTGTTCTCAATTCCCCAATAAAAAGACACAGACATACAGAATAGATGCAAAACCATTAAACCTTCTGCTACTTACAAGAAACAAACTTCAACATCAAAGATAAATATTACCTCAAAGTAATGGGTTGGAAAGACCTTTTCCAAACAAATGGACCCAAAAAGCAAGCTGGAGTAGCCATTCTAATGTTTAGCAAAATAGATTTTAAGTGAAAATTAATCAAAGATGGGGAATGCAACTTCATACTCATCAAAGAGAAACCCACCCATCTATCTCAATATCTATGTGCCAAATGCAAGAACACTCACTTCTGTAAAAGAAACGTCACTGAAGCTTAAATCACACATCAAAACTCACATATCAATATCCCACTCACACCAACGGACATGTCATCCAGACAAATACTAAACGGAAATAATGAAGCTAACAAAGGTTATGACACAACTGTACCTAACAGATATCTACAGAACATTTCACCCAAACTCAAAAGAATATACCTGATTCTCTGCCCCTCACAGAACATTCTCAATAATTGCTCTATACTTTGGGTGTTAAAGCAAACCTCCACAGATACAAGAAAATTAAAATAACTCCCTACATCCTATTAGACCTAACTCACCATAGATTAACACTGGATAACAACAACAACAGAAAAAAAAACAGAAAGCTTATAGATGCATAGAAACTAAACAAATCTTCACTGAACAAACAAAAAAATTGGCCAAGACAAAAAAAAAAGAAATTAAAGACTTATAGAACACAATAAAAGCGATGATTGATGAAAATTCAGAGCAATAAGTGCCTTCATAAACAAATTAGAGAGTTCTCATTCTGACCACTTAATATTACACCTGAAAGCTCTCCAATGAAAAAAAGCAAAAACACCCAAGAGGAGTGGATGGCATAAAATAATCAGCCTGAAAGGCTGAAATCAATAACAAAAAAACAAAGAGAACAATACCAAGAATCAATGAAAAAAAAAAAAAGGTAGTGCCTTGAGAAAATAATCAAAAGAGATAGAGATAATATTCATATTAACAAAATCATAAAAAAGGGGGGAATAAGATTATACACCAAGGAAATCCAAAGAAATATGAGGAAATTCAAAGAACTGTGAAGACATACTTTAAAGACCTATAGTCATCAAAGAAAATCTAAAATAAATGGATAACATTCTTGATAGGTACGACCTAACCAAGTTAAATCAAGACCAAATAAACAATTTTAATAGACCCATAAACTCTTGTGAAATAAAAGCAGTCATTAAAAGTCTGCCAACCATAAAAAGCCCAGGGTCAGATGGTTTTAGGACAAAATTCTATAAGACTTTCAATGTTCAGACCAGTACTCCTCAAATTATTCCAGAAACTAGAAAAGAATGAACATTGCCAAATTCATTTTATTGGGACACAGTTATCCTGAAATTCAAACCACATAAAGAATCAAAAAAGAACAAGAATTAGAGACTAGTTTCCCTTATGAACAAAATTGCAAAAATACTCAATAAACTGCTTGTAAATCAAATCTAAGAACATATCAAAACCATCGTCTACTACAATCAAGTAAGCTTCATTTCAGAGATGCATGGATGGTTCAACATACAAAAATCAGGAAATATAATCTACCGTATAAACTAACTGAAAAAGAAAAACTATCTGATCATCTCAGGAGAAGCCTAAAAAACGCCTTTGACAAAACCCAACACCCATTCATAATAAAATTCCTGTAGAGATTAAGGATAAAGGGACATACATAAATATAACAAAGGCAATTTGCAGCAAGGCCATTGTTTTAGTTAGAGGTTTATTGCTGTGAAGAGACATCATGACAATGGCAACTCTTTTTTTGTAAAAAAAAAAAATCTATTAATTGGGCTGGCTTATAGTTTCAGAGATTTATTCCATTACCTATTTCATTAAATATATGAGTCTATCAGGGACTATTCTTATCCAAACCACCCTACCCACAGACAACATCAAATTAAATGTAGAGAAAAGGAGTTCCAGTAAAATCAGGAACAAGACACAGTTGTCCACTCTTTCCATATCTATTCAATATAGTACTTAATTTTTTTCTAGAGCAATAATAAAATTGACAGAGATTGAGGGAATAAAAGTTGAAAACAAAAAAAAGTCAAAGTATTATTTCCAGATGATATGATAGAATGCATAATTTGACCTAAAACTCCACCAGGGAAATCTTTTTTTTTTATTAATTTATTCATTATACATCCTGATCACAGCCCCATCCTTCCTCTCTTTCCAGACCCACCCTTATGAATCCTTCCCCTACTGCCCCTTCCTTTCTACATACAGAAGGGAGCCTCAATGCATGTAACATCACCCTTGGCATCTAGTCACAGCAGGTCTAAGCACATCCTCTTCCACTGCGGTCCAACCAGGCAATCCAAGAATTGAAGAAGAGGATCCAATGGCAGAGAACAGAGACCATAAGTCTCTCTCAACTTGTTATGGACTAAGCTACACATTTGCTACAAATGTGTATAGGGTCTAGGTCTAGCTCCTGCATGCTTATTGGTTGGTGATCCAGGCTCTGTGAGTCCCCATGGTTCCAGGTTAATTAACTATGTAGATCTTCTTCTGGTATCTTTGACCCTGTGACTTGCTCACTTCTATCCTCAACGCCTCCACAAGACTCCAGGGCTCTGCCTGCTCTTTGGCTGTGGGTCTCTACATCTGTCTCTAATTGATCTTGGATGAAGCATCTCAGGATACATTTATGCTAGATTCCTGTCTGCAAGCATAGCAGAATATAATGAATAGTGTAAGAGTTTAATTCTCTCCCATGGGTTGGGTCTCATATAGGAGCAGTCATTGACCATTCCTCAGTCTGGGATCCATCTTTATCCCTGCACATTTTGTAGGTGAGACAAATTTTGGATTGAAGGTTTTGTAGTTGGTTTGATATCCTCTTACTCCTCAGGACAGGAGGTGGCCACTTCAGTCTCTATATACTCCTCTGGTAGGAATCTAATGTAGGTCACCCCCATCTCCTTATGCTCTCCTGTCTTAGACCTCCTGCTATTCACCAGTGATGTCCCTTGCTGAGTTTCATTCTATCAGCCCTCTCTCAGTACCCCTCCCCACACCTGATCATCCACCTCATTCCTTTCCTTACCTCCTCTTGCACACAGTTTCCTCTCTCCATCCAATATCCAATGACTATCCCTTCTGAGCTATATTTGGACTCTTGCCTTAGGACCTCCTTATTACCCAGTTTCTTTGGGTCAATGGATTGTAGTATGTTTTTCCTGCATGTTATTGCTAATGCCCACTTATAAGTGAGTAGATATTATACATGTCTTTCTGGCTCTGGGTTACCTCACTCAGGATGGTATTCTCAAGTTCCAACCATTTGCCTGCAAAATTCATGATGTCTTGGATTTTAATAGCTGAATAATACTCCATTGTGTAGATGTATGACATTTTCTTTAACCTTTCTTAAGTTGAGGGACATTGGTTGTTTCCAGTATCTGGCTATTATGAATAAAGATGATATGAACATAGTTGAGCAAATGTCCCTGTGGTATAGTAGGGCATTTTGGGGTATATGCCCAGAAGTGGTATAGCTGGGTCTTGAGATAGAATTATTCTCAGTTTTATAAGAAACTGTCAAATTGATTTCCAAGGTGGTTGTGCAAGTTTACACTCCCAACAACAATGGAGGAAGGTTTATCTTGCTCCACATGCTTATCAGCATGTGCTGTCACTTGAATTTTTGATCTTAGCCATTCTGATGGGTGTAATAAGGAAACTCAGGGTTGTTTTTAAGTTCTTGGTCATTTAGGATTCCTCTGTTCAGAATTCTCTATTTAGATCTCTACCCCCATTTTAATTGGATTGTTTGGGTTGTTGGTATCTAATCTCTTGAGTTCTTTATAAATTTTGGATGTTATTTCTCTGTCAGATATAGGGTTGGTAAAGATCCTTTCCTAATCCATAGGCTGTTGTTTTGACCTATTGACAGTGTCCTTTGCCTTATATAATCTTTTTAGTTTCATGAGGTACTGTTTATCCAATGTTGATCTTACGGCCTAACCCATTTGTGTTCTGACCAGGACATTGTCTCCTTTACCAATATGTTAAAGGCTATTTCCCACTTTATCTTCTATGAGATTTAGTGTATTCAGTTTTATTTTGAGGTCCTTGATCCACTTGGACTTGAGATTTGTGCAGGAAGATAAATGTGGATCAATTTTCATCTTCTACATGCAGACATCCAATTAAATGATCACCATTTGTTGAAGATGCTTTCTTTTTTCCGTTGTGTAGTTTTTGCCTTCATTGTAAAAACTCAAGCATCTGTATGTGTATGGGTTTATTTCAGGTCTTTGATTAGATTCCATTGATTAACCTGTCTGTTCCTATACCTACAACAAACAGTTTTTATTACTATTGCTCTGTAGTACAATTTGATATCAGGTAAACACTTTGTACAAATTAGCAGGGTAGGATACAATATCAACTCAAATAATTCAGTAGCCCACCTGTATGAAAATGACATGTGCTGTGAAAAAATCAGGGAAACAACAACTTTCAAAATAGCCTCAAATAATATAATATATCTTGAGGGTAATTCCAACCAAACAAGTAAAAGACTTGTTTGACAAAAGCTCCAAGTCTGAAAAAAGAAAAAAAAAATCTTTGAAAAGGATATCAGAAGATGGAAAGATCTCCCATCCTCATGGATTTATAGAATTAAGAAGGTATGGAATCCTACCAAAAGGTATCTACAGTGGAATTACCATCATAATTCCAACACAATTATTCATTGACCTTCAAAGGACAATTCTCAACTCCATATGGAAAAACAAAATCTCAGGATATGTTTAACAATTGTGAACAGTAAAAGACCCCTGGAGGTATTACTATCACTACTTTCTAGTTCTACTAGAGAGCTATAGTAATAAAAATCACATGGTATTAAAATAAAAGCCAACAAGATGATCAATGGAATATAATGAAAGACCCAGATTTAAATCTTCACATGCATGAACACCTGCCTTTTGAAAAAGAAGTCAGAAATACACGCTGACAAAAAGAAAGCAGCTTTAAGAAAATGTGCTGGTCAAACTGGATGTCTGCAATTAGAAGAATCCAAATAAATCCATATTTATTACTCTGAACAAAACTCAAGTCCAAGTAGATCAAAGACCTCAACATAAAACCGGACACACTGGACCTTATAGAAGAGAAAGTGGAGAATAACTTTGAGTGCATTGTTACATGAGGCAATCGTAGTGCAGGCACTAAGATCAATAATTAATTAATGAGACTTCATAAAATTAAAAGCTTCTGTAAGGCAAAGGAAACTACCAATCAGGCAAAGTGACAACCTATAGAATGGGGAAAGATTTTTACCAATTCCATATCTGATAGAGGACTAATATCTAGAATCTATAAAAGAATTCAAGAAACTATCTATTGAAAAGCCAAATAATACAATTTTAAAATGTGATTCATGTGCCTGAAACTGCCTAGAGGCCAAGAACCATACTCTAGATAGCCCAGAGACCTAGGATAGAACTAAACATGTCTGGTATAAAATGTCAATGAAATTATTCTTAATTATATTCTGTGATACTCATAGAATGGAGCCTAGCATAAACATACCAGAGAGGCTTTATCCAACAACTGTTAGGACCAGAAGCAGAGACCCACAGCCAAACATTAGGAATCCTGAAGAGGTAGATGGACTGAAAGAGGCAGAGGGGTTAAGGATACCACAAGAACACTGCCCTAAATGAACTAACCAGGGGCTCTCATTTAATGAACCTACAATCATGGACTATACATTGGTCTATACTAGGCCATCTGCATGTATGTTATGGTTGTGTAGCTTGCTATTCTTGTGGTACTATTAAGAGTGGAAGTGGGGGCTTCTATGACTTTCTTTGCTTGGTTTTGGTACTCCTTTTTTTCCTATGGCTTGTCTCCTCCAGTCTTAATATGAGGGGGTGTACCTAGCTTTATTATAAATTTATATGCCATATTTGGTAGATATCTCTAGGGAGGCTTGCTCTTTTATGAAGAAAAAATAGAAGGGGTGAATTTGGTAGAGAGCAGAGGTGGGAGAGGTACTGGGAAGAGAGGAAGGAGGGGAAATTTTGGTGGAGATGTAATATATGAGAAATGAAAAATGAGATATGGATCTAAACAGAAAATTCTTAACAAAACTCTCTCAAATGGCTGAGAAACATTTAAAAAAATGTTCAATATCCTCAGCCACCAGGGAAATGTAAATCAAAACTACTTTGAGATTCTATCTTGCACTTGTCAGAATGGCTAAGATCAATTAACACAAGTGACAACTCATGTTGACAAGGATATGGAGCAAGGGGAACACTCCTCCATTGCTGGTAGAAGTATAGACTTGTATCTCAGTTATGGAAATCAATATGGTGATTCCTCAGAAAATTGGGAATCAATCTAATCAAGACCCAGTTTACCACTCTTGCATATATCCCCAAAGGACACTCCATTCTACTGTAATAATTCCTGCTTAACTATGTTCATTGTGGTTATATTCATATTAGTTAGAAACTGGAAACAATCTAGATGTGCCTCAACTGAAGAATGGATAAAGGAAATGTGCTACATTTACAAAGTGGATTATTACTCAACTGCTAAAAACAATGTTATCATGACATATGCAGGCAAATGGGTAGAACAAGAAAAACATTCTGAGTGTGATAACTGAAACCCAGAAGAGAAATATTGTGTTTATTCATTATAAGTGGATATTGCCTGCTAAGTAATGATAATCAGGCTATAATCCACAGATTCAGAGAAGTTAAGTAAATATGAGGGCTTTAAGAAGACAAGGTATAGATATTCCTAGGTAGGAGGAATAGAATGGATTATTTGAGTAGATTAGGTGTGGGTGAGGACATGAATGGGAGGGATTAGTTGGAGGGGAGGGATGGAGAGAGAGTGTTATGTAAGAGACAGTTGGAATTGGGAGTCATATATACAGTTGTGTATAAACTTTGCACAATGGAATCTTTCTGGAGAACAATTCCAAGACATATCACAGTCATGTATGTGAAAATTAAAATAAAAGAAAACATTGAATAAATGATTATTGGGAAAATGCCTTCTAATAAGAGTAAATATTGGATTGAAACCAATAAAGACTTGAAATAATTGACACCATTTTTTTGAGATTTTGATAATATCTTTCAATTTCAGAACATTTTCTTTTTTATTGAAAATAGAAATGTCTTCTTCATCCCTTCTTTCAATCTCTCCTCACTTCCTTCCTTCCTTCTGATTCACACTACTTCTGCTTCCCTTGAGAAAATATTTCCTCTCTTGGCTAACAACTATACAGGGTGCAAGGCAACCCATCACTTAAAGAATTGTCTGGCTATAACAGATGGACAGTTCAGACTCTCTAGCCTCTATTACTAGGAATTCTCTCTAGGGTCAGCCTGAGAAGTTCCAGAGTTTTGTTTAACCTTTTGAATTTTTAAGCTTGCATCATTTGTTAAATTTTAAGACATTTTACTTCTTACTTCTTTGCATAAAATTTCTTTCAGACTAATTCTCTTTTTCTTTCCTTTTTTTCTATCTCTTCCTTAGGCTCTTAATGCAAAAATGTTTTTACTTTTGGCTTTTGGGACATAGAATGAATCTAGGCCTCATTCTTCACTTTTTTATCTGTGGTTCATAGTGAATGATTTTGATGATCTTTAAATTTTCAGATTTAATCACATTCCATTTTGTCTGTTCTACTGAAACTATTAGCTTTTATAATTACTTTTAGTTTGGTTGTTCTGTTTTTCCATTTTTGTGATTTCTACTTGACATTATATTATTTCTTTTTTATTTAAAGAATATTTATAATTGCCTGTTGAAACATTTCCATGCTGATGATTTTACAATTTACTCTAATATATCTCAGTGTCTAATTCATTGTGTTTTCTAACACATGCTGTACTTTTTCTGGTTTTTGTATCACAGGTGAGTTTTTGCTTTCATACAAGACATTCTGCCTCTTCCATTTGAGATCTCTGGCTTCTATTTAAGTTTCTCTTGCTTTATTAGCAGATCTCAGTTCAAGAAAAAAAAATGAAAAACACAAGCTCAAAATGACTTCAGTATTATATGAGCAGGATGAAGCTCCAGCTTTCCCATGTGCTCTGATGATATCATCCCTAAAAAGATAGGACACTGATACCACTTTGTTTCCTCTGAGAAGATATGTATGATCAATTCTCTTAGGGAGATAAAAGACTATTCTCCTACTTGGTTTGATGAACCACAAGTCAAGGCGAAATTAAACATTGTTTTTTTTTTTTCCATAATAAAATGTTAGGGCATATTTGTTACTTTCTAGACTCTATCAATACTATTCAGCCAGAAAATGGAAAGATTCTTTTTTTAAGAAAATAGAACAGGAATGTGATATGAAGATATCAATATATATTACTATTTGACTAAAGTATAGGCTAGTAGATTTAAAACAGATTTTCCTTTTGTAAGGGCACCACTGTCTTGCCCTTTGGTTGGATAAAAACATGTTATCTGTGTTATTTTTCATTGTATCTACTAGTATTCTTTTTGGGAGCTTATATATGAATACATGTGAAGTACTCAGGAAACTTTGTACATGCCCATTTTTTGTACTATGGATCCCTAGCAACTTTAAATCTTTTCTTTACCTCAATCAGAGATTTATTATATTTATTGGTGATATTGATATCCATTGTAATTTAATTGTTAAGATGGAAGCTCTGCCAGGCAGATGTCAACTTCTTATCAGTGGCAATCATTTGAGTATTACAGTTAAAAATAAACATAACAAATAGATAAATCCTTATCTCAGACCCTACAAAGATATACAATCCAAGAGCTGGAGATACATCTAATTGTTTTCAGAGTGTTCAATGCTCAATCATGAAGACTGGATTTTGAATCACAGGACCCATGTACCAAGTTGGGCATCCCTCTAATGCCTTTAACTCTAGATCCAAGGGGTCTTCGGGATCTTCCCTCCATGTTGGTGAAGACCAGCATCAGATTGGAGAGGAGTTCTAAGGAAGGGGTATCTGGGAGCCATGAAAGCATGACTCAGACTCAAATCATGGGTCAAACCTTAAGGCCTAGTTTCTGCTCAACACAGCTTTTCTGGAGATATTCCCACGGTTTCCTCAGATAGCTGAGCTTTCACAGACCAAGGCCCAATCTTTTACTTACATTTCATTTCAAACATTCACTCCAGGTTCCCTTTTGATTATCCCAGCATTCCATGGCATAAGCAACTTGATTCTTTGAAAAAAACAGCAAGCACAATTTTTTAACATTGCAAATGAATTGATAAATCTCCCTGCCTTTGTAAGCACAGAAGATGAGCTAGCTAGGTGGGATTCTATCATAGGAGTACTATTTCTTCCATACCAGATCCCAATCTTGGCCTCTCTCAGACTGAACATGAACTCAAGAATCTACCTGCCTTTGTATTTTTCCAACAAGGGGGCTTATAGCACAGCTGTCTCTCCTCTTTTATTCTTGGAAGCTCCATATACAATTCTTATTGCATCCTTATATTTAGCACAGTTAAAAAATTATATATTATTGAACTCATGTTTTCAGAGGTCTTTCCCACAGCCTTAGGATCTGTCCTGAAGATCTCTGCATTTACTATTTTGCTGAGATATTAGCTATACCATCACTTCCCAGACTTGTGCTCTCTCTGATTACCATGGAGTCATAACCTTGCCAGAGTGGATATTCCTCAAAGGAGGATTAAAATATATGCACATTATTATACAAACTAGCTTTACACTCTTAGCAATCATCAGTATTCATGGAAGTCTATGCCCTGTTCCAGGGGTGAGAACCATATGACATTGTCCTTTACATGGCTGAGGCATGCTTGGCACTATGTGTGCCTGTGTGTGTGTGTGTGTGTGTGTGTGTGAGTGTCTGCAAATGCACATAAGCATAAATGTCTCATATACAAATAAATAAATAAGAAGAAATAGAATACTCTTAACTATGACAATTTAACTTTAAGATGTATATTTTGTAGATTAAAAATATTTAAATATGGCCCCAGAATAAAGTGTTTAAACCATACAACAAGTCAACATATGATGACCTGAGGTTGGATCCCCAGCATTCAGTAGTTGAATGTGATGGCAGATGTTTGTAACTCCAGTGGTGAGTGCATGAAAACACATGTATCTTTGTTGCTCACTGGCCAGCTAGTCTAGCTGAATCACTGAGATCATATATATGAATATGTACATCAATCTCACACAGAATACACAATGACACAGCATCTTTTCAGACATCTGTCATAATTGCAAAATCAGAGCTTTTTGAGAACTTGAAGCCATTGTCCTCTGTTATTGCTCTACAATTCATAAGGTATACCTTCCATGTGCTTATATATCTATTGAGAAAAGAATATTCTTAAATCACAGAAGAGTGTTAAAAATGTTCATCTCTAAATGTTGGAACTATGGGTAGTTTTACACCACTCCTTTGTCCATTTTCTCATTTTCTGAATTACCTACAATATGTGTGGACTACTTTTAAAGTCATAAAAAGACACATTATTTGTTTACATGTTGAAACTTATTCTGAGAGTTAGGCTCAGTGAGTATGCCAGATACCTACTCAATTAACTGAAAAGGATTTTAATCAAGTAAGTATTAACTTTGAGAATAAATCTGTCTATAATTATATGATTAAATAATTAATTAGTTAACCTGTTGTGGTCATGACTCTGTATTTTTCTTGGTGAGGATTCCTAACATAAACCAAGATGCAAAACTACATTTTCTTTATAATGGTCAAAATCAGGACAATAAATATTAATTAATGAAAGAAGCATCCAATTTACAAAATTTTTTTTTTGATATTTTCTTTATTTACATGTAACTTTCT
>NC_045030.1:125183537-125198355 GCF_008632895.1 Mastomys coucha
CTGTCCCTGCCACCCGGTGTCTCTCCTGTGACTTGTGGGGCCTGTGCCTCTCTGTTGTCTGCTCCCGGCTTAGGAACTCACTGGAGTGAAGATGGCAGCTCTCACTGGAGAGTCCGAGTCAAAGAGGTCCCTGGAGGCAGACCCGCCTCGTGCAAGGGAGGGGCAGCTAAGGTCGCAGATCCACCTCTGCCACTTGGAAGCTGAGAGGATCCTGTCCCTGCCGCCTGGTGGCTCCCCTGCAACTCTTGGGGTCTGTGCCTCCCTGCTGACTGTTCCTGGCTTAGGAACTCACCGGAGAGAAGATCACAAAATTTTTTATAAAAGGAGAATAGATCTTACTGGATATATTTTTTGTGTCATAAACAGAAATGCAGGGGAGGTTTGGGCAGTCCTTGTGGATTTTTGAGACTATCAAAAATTGTGTTGAAAAAAAGCTTCAGCTGTAGCAGGGTTTATCCCAAAAGCTGTTGCCTGTATATGGGATATATTCTTCTAGCTGGGCTGTCTTGTCTGGTTTCAGTGAGTGAGAAAGTACCTCACAGAAACTCAGAGTGCCAAGCTGGGTGCGGATATCCATGGGAGTCCCCACCTACTCAGAGGAGAAGAGGAGGTATGATGGGTGAAAGATTGTAGGAGAGGGCAAATATAAAATAAAGAAAATCCACAATGGTTTCAGAATTACATCCAGAGCAAAACAAACAAGCAAACAAACACCCAAAGCAAACAAAATCTTATCTTTAGAAACCCCCAGGGAATGAGATTCATCATCTACTTTTTCAATATTATCTTTTAGATTTTGATATTGTAATTAGTTCTTATCTAATTTCTGTAGAGTAAATGTGCATTAGACCTTATTCAGATCCAAGAATGCCCTGGATTTGTTGGCCAGTCAGTAGCTGTGTGGCCCTAAGGCTGTGTCTTTGATCTTTGCCCTTTTGCTCCCCTACTAGTCTATCTCAGGCTGCCATGTTGGATGGTCATAATTTGGTCTCATTTTCCATGATAATACTGACTCCTAAGCATTTCTTCTTTATCCCTATACCTTTTTTCTGACGCTATCATAAAATTTTGCAATTTGAACCTGAGAAAATGAATTAGGACTTCTTCGAAGTAGCTAGAGAAAGCACCAAAATCTGAGAATATATTACAGACACCAATATTTAATAGCTATTTAGCAAATCCAACCATCTGTCCGATGTTTAAACTTCTAGAGAGTACAATGTCATCTATGCTAATTATTTTGACTTAGAATAAACATTGATTGAGTATCTGTTTTCAGTACAGCTTATAGTATATTTGTTACTTTTCTCTCAATTATGAACAGTTTAAACATGTGATCTTTGCATTGTTGATGTGAATAATGGCCTCACAAATACACCTATCATGCCTTAAATGAAGTAATGTGGTACAGGGTAAAGAATACTTGTCTTAAAAAGTACTTATTGTTATCCTGTTATATAATTACTGTTTACTTTGCATTTCAGTGAGAAGAGTTATAATTAGTCAATGATACTAACTATATTATTTGTATATATATATATATATTTGAGATAAAGTTTCTCTGTATAGCTCTGGCTGTCTTGGAACTTGCTCTGTACAACAGGCTGAGCTCAAACTCACAGATATCGACCTGCCTCTGCCTCCTGAGTGGTAGGCCCATTGTCTCCAGAAACTGGCAATACAAACTTTCTTAATCTGAGTTTTATATATGACAACCTACTTTTAAAAACATGTATAAAATCAAGTGCTGTGCAAACATGCAATACATATATATATATACATATATGTATATATACATGTATATGTACATGTATACATATATGTGTATATGTACATGTATGTACATGTATATGTACATGTGTATACATATGTATATGTGTATATATATATATATATGCTGAAAGATAATTTCTGAAGAAAACATTGTATCTGGAGATTAAAGTTCTTCAATATTTACATATGTTCACTAAGTATACGTAATTGCCTAGCCATGTACAAATTGAAATAAAAACATGAAAAAAGAGAAAGTCTTCAATTTGAATTTTTTGTAATGATCCATCTTTTCTCTTTTCTATTTTAATGAAAAATTTTATTAAAACAAATAGAATCTTATGATACAAAACATATCTGTCCCAACAGTAAAACTAATAGTTCAGGGCTTGACAATAGAAAATGTTGATTTAAAGTGTGATCTAAGATAGTGATGCATAAATCCCATGCTTCTCAGATGACTGACCCAAGGTTACCTGAAATTAAGAGGCAATTGCCATGAAGTCATGTTAATTTTGAGTTTTCTACAACATGATATGCCTTGATAATCTAATAAACAATTTAAAACCATAATTGTCAAAATATTATAGTAATGAAAAGGTTTAAAAGTCTCCTGTGATAGTTATTTCATTGAGACCAGGCTCACAGCTCACAAAGCTGATGCCTAAAATTAAAGCCAAGGCAATATGCAGGAATTGGAGGTATTGTAGCTACAGTGTTCTCTTCCATAATTAAAGGCATTCTCTCTTCTATCTGACATTTTTATTCAGTAACAAGAATTCTCTTTTCAACACATTTGGAGAATTACATATCATTGAAATATCTTAATTTGATTAAGATAGCAAGTATGTATTTTAATCAAATTATATATATATAAAATGATACATACATATATTATATATATGTACAATATTGTATTGTAGGTTCAAATATTGTACAATATTTGTATTGTAGGTTTTTTTACAACAAATTTCAGCTATAAGATGGATCCACACTTAGATAATCACAAAAAGTGAACACAATGAAAACACACTTATATTCATTTCAGACATTTCCAAGCGCCATAGATCCAGGCAGTGCATTGTTTGCTTCAGCATATTCCAAAAGACTCCAGGCCTTTTCAAATCTGGCCATGTCTTTTGTCTTTAAGCCTGCTTAAGAGATGAGATGATTTTGATTCAGATTCAGTATCCAAAATATCAAGCCCTACACAATAATCTGAAGCATTACCTCTGCATTACTTCTAACTCAATATGCAGAAAACACTTACCCTCTGACATTTCCAAGTAATAAATCAGCACCATCTGTCCCTAGGCTCTGTTGCTGCTTCTCCTTCTTACACTGCTCAAGGGCATTCATCATGTTCCTTCCATTAGCACAAGCCATAAAGATGTGTTGTTCTGACACCTGTATATCAGCCAAAGTTATACTCCAGGGATGCCAAAATACCTTATCATATTGTCATGAACATCGACCATTCTTTTTTCATTGAAAAGCTCTTTGGCATTCTGGGGAAAGATGGCTGTACATAAATTTATCATTATTGGCTATACTTTGAGTAGAAACCAATGTCAGTTACATTGTGGCTGTTCTAAGAGTAGTTTCTAACATCATGAATTGAGACTAAAATTGTGATAATACAATTCTTTCATAGATAATTAAATAGAAAAAATGTAAATAATTTGATATTGTGTTTCCTAGTCTTTTGTCAACTTGATGCAAGATATGGTCATTTTGGAGTAGGAAATCTCAATTGAAATATGCTTCTACCAGATTAACCTGTTAACAAGTCTGTGTGCCATGCTAATTAATGATTGATATGAAGGTACCATTCTACTGTGGGTGGTATCACCTATGAATAGGTGGCACTGGCTATTTTAAAAAAGCAAACTGAGAAAGTCATGGGGACAAAACAGTTGGCATATTTCCTGCATGATCCCTGCCTCTATTAATGTTTGAGTTCCTGTCATGATTCCCCTCGATGATGTGCTGTTTTTAAGATATGTAAGCCAAATAAAGTCTTTTCTAGCTGCTTTTGGTCATGAAACTTGTTAAAGCAATAGAAAGCAAACTAGAGTTTTTCATCTTAGCCATTCTGACTGGTGTGAGGTGGAATCTCAGGGTTGTTTTGATTTGCATTTTCCTGGGGACTAAAGATGTGGAACATTTCTTTAGGTGCTTCTCAGCCATTCCACATTCCTTAGTTGAAACTTCTTTGTTTAGCTCTGTTCTCCATTTTTAATAGGGTTAATTGGTTCTCTGGAGTCTAATTTCTTAAGTTCTTTGTATATGTTGGATATTAGCCCTCTATCTGATGTAGGACTGGTAAAGATTTTTCACTATCTATTGGTTGCCATTTTGTTCTATTGACAGTGTCCTTTGCCTGACAGCAGATGCTGGCAAGGATGTGGAGAAAGAGGAACACTCCTCCATTGCTGGTGGGATATCAAGCTGGTGTAACACCTCTGGAAATAAGTCTGATGGTTCCTCAGAATATTAGACATAATACTACCATCCATAGCATCATACCTCAAACAGGTCGGGGGCGGGGGAGGGCAAGCAATATCTCTGGATATGGTCTCAATTGGTTCTTCCTCCCTTTTGTTGGGTATTTCAGCTAATGTCATCCCCGTGGAGTCCTGGGAGGCTTTTGCTTTCCTGGCATCTGGAACTTTCTGGTATTATGTCATGAGGACATAATACTATTGGACATATACCCAGCTATACCACTCCTGGGCATATATCCAGAAGATGCTTCAACATGAAATGAGGACACATGCTCCACTATGTTCATAGCAGCCATATTTATAATAGCCAGAACCTGGAAACAACCCAGATGTCCTTCAACAGAGGAATGGATACAGAAAATGTGGTACATCTAAACAATGGAGTACTACTCAACTATTAAAAACAGTGACTTCAGGAAATTCATAGGCAAAGGCATGGCTCTAGAAAATATCATCCTGAGTGAGGTAACCCAGTCATAAAAGACCACAAATGGCATGTACTCACTGATAAGTGGGTATTAGGCAAATACAATGGAATACCCATGATACAACTCACTGACCACATGAAGTTCAAGAGGAAGGACAACCAAAGAGTGGATAGTTCAGCCTTACTTAGAAGGAGGAACAAAATAAAAAAGGGAAGTAGAGGGTGGGAGGGACTAAGGAGGAAGAGAAGTGGGGGAAAGAGGGAAAGAGTCACTTATGGGAGGAAATGGAGAAGAGTATGCAGGGTCAGGAAATTGAACAGAGGTATGTACAAATGGAGGATAGGGAACTGGGGGTAGCAACCAGAAAGTTCCAGATGCCAGGAAAGCAAAAGCCTCCCAGGACTCCACGGGGATGACATTAGCTGAAATACCCCACAAAAAGGAGGGAGAACCCATTCAGACCATATCCAGAGATATTACTTGCTCTCCCCTGCCCCCGACCTGTTTGAGGTATGATGCTATGCCCTGGTTCCACAGGAAACACAGGAGACCTCAGGAAGTACAGAATCCACTGCAAGTGCTCGTGAAAGTCTTTTATTGAAAAGAGTCAGACTCAGGTCTCAAGCCTCCCTGTGCAGGTTAGAGTGGAACTCTGAGTCTGGAAAGCATTGTGTTTATATACAGCATAGTAAGGATTTCTTTGAATGCTTAGGGTAAAGTAAAGTGGAGGCAGGTTTAGATAAGATGTAACTTAGACATGATACCATTTGGTAGGGCAGAACTGCAACGGGCATTAAAGAGTGTCTTTTGTGGGGCTATCAGGAACTAGTTCTATGGCTGGCCATAACTGTCTGTGACTTCTGATTATCTCTTTTCTATGATTTAAGCATGGGATCCTAATCTCCTTCTTTCAAGCATAGGTGCCAGCTGCACCTGGTTATCTAGGAGAGTGCTTTGGCTTTGACACCATCCAAGCTGAGGTGTTTTTGTCATTTGTTGTATTTGGGCTGGCACCTGCTGCTCCTCCAGTCCTCTCCAGGCAGCTAGGGAAATGGAATGACATCCCCACCCAGGTTTGCTGCACAGAGGAAGGAGGAGCAGGGGGGCAATGTGGAGGCAAACTGCATAAAAAGGGGTAAGGGTGATTTCTGCAGGAAGGTACAGAAACAAGCTATCTGAGCACCTCAATTGGACCACCCACCCTTCTCAAAATTTTAACCCAGAATTGCTCCTGTCTAAAAGAAATACAGGCACAAAGAGTAAAGTGGAGACTGAAGGAAAGGCCATCCAGAGACTACCTCACCTAGGCATCCATCTCACATGCAGACACCAAACTGAGACCATATTGCAGATGCAAAGAAGTCCTTGCTGACAGGAACCTGATACAGCTGTCTCCTGAGAGGTTCTGCCAGACCTTGACCAGTACAAATGCGGATGCTAGCAATCAACCTTTGGACTGAGCCGAGGGACGTCATTAATGGAGTTAAGGCATGGACTGAAAGAACTGAAGGGGTCTTATCTGGCATCAATGGGTGGGGAGGCCCTTTGTTCCTTGAAGGCTTGATATCCCAGCTCCTGGTTTTGTTGATTCTCTGTATAGTTCTTTTTGTTTCTATTTGGTTGATTTCAGCCCTGAGTTTGATTATGTCCTGCTATCTACTCTTCTTGGGTGTATTTGCTTCTTTTTGTTCTAGAGCTTTCAGGTGTGCTGTCAAGCTGCTGGTGTATACTCTCTCCAGTTTGTATTTGGAGGCACTTAGAGCTATGAGTTCTCCTCTCACCACAGCTTTCATTGTGTCCTATAAGTTTTGGTATGATGTGTCTTCATTTTCATTAAATTCTCAAAAGTCTTTAATTTCTTCCTTTATTCCATCCTTGACCAAGTTATCACAGAGTAGAGCATTGTTCAGCATCCATGGGTATGTGTGTTTTCTGTTGTATTTGTTTAGAATTTAAGAACAGCCTTAGTCCATGGTGAACTGATAGGGTACATGGGATTATTTCAATCTTCTTATACATGTAAAGGCCTGTTTTATGGCAAATTATATGGTCAATTTTGGAGAAGGTACCACGAAGTGCTGAGAAGAAAATATATTCTTTTGCTTTAGGATGAAATGTTCTATATGCTTTAGGATGAAATGTTCTATAAATAATCTGTTAGATCCATTTAGTTCATAACTTCTGACTTTCACTGTGTCTCTGTTTAGTTTCTGTTTCCATTATCTGTCTATTGCTCAGAGTGGGATGTTAAAGTCTGCCACCATTATTTTGTAAGGTGTGATGTGTGCTTTAAGCTTTAGTAAAGTTTGTTTTATGAATGTAGGTGCCCTTACATTTGGAGCATAGATGTTCAGAATTGAGAGTTCATCTTGGTAGATTTTTCCTTTGACCAGTATGAAGTGTCCTCCCTTATCCTGTTTGATAACATTTGGTTGAAAGTCAATTTTATCTGGTACTAGAATGGCTACTGCAGCTTGTTTCTTGGGACCATTTGATTGGAAATTTTTATTCTAACATCTTACTCTGAGGTAGTGTCCATCTTTGTCACTGAGGTGAGTTTCTTGTATGCAGAAAAATGCTGAGTCCTGTTTACATATCCAGTCTGTTAGTCTATGACTTTTTAATGGGGAATTGAGTCAATTTATGTTAAGAGATATTAAGGAAAAGTGATTGCTTCTTCCTGTTATTTTTGTTGTTAGAGGTAGAATTATGTTTGTGTGCCTATCTTCTTAAAAGTTTATACTCAACTAAATTGGAAAATCTGGATGAATTGGACAATTCTATAGACACATACAAGGTACTAAATTTAAAACAGGATCAGATAAACCATTTAAACAGTCCCATAATCAGTAAAGAAATAGAAGCAGTCATTAATAGTCTCTCAACCAAAAGAAGCCCAGGACCAGATGGGTTTAGTAGAGAATTCTATCAGACCTTTAAAGAAGACCTAATACCAATACTCTTCAAACTATTCCACAAAATAGAAACAGAAGGTAGACTACCCAATTGATTCTATGAAACCGCAATTACATTTATACCTAAACCACACAAAGACCAAGCAAAGAAAGAGAACTTCAGAAAAATCTTCCTTATGAACATTGTTAAAAATACTCAATAAAATTCCTCCTAACAGAATCCCCAAGAACACATCAAAATGATCATTTGCCATGATCAAGTAGGCTTCATCCCAGGGATGCAGAGATAGTTTAATATACAGAAATCCATCAACATAATCCACTTCCTAAACAAACTCAAAGAAAAAAAATATGACCATTTCATTAGATGCTGAAAAAGCATTTGACAAAATTCAGCATCCTTTCATGTTAAAAGTCCTGGAAAGATCAGGAATTCAAGGCCCATATCTAAACATAGTAAAAGCAATATACAGCAAACCAGTAGCCAACATCAAGCTGAATGGAGAAAAACTTGAAGTAATCCCACTAAAATCAGGAACCAGACAAGGCTGCCCACTTTCTCCATCCATATCTATTCAACATAGTACTTGAAGTTCTAGCTAGGGCAATTAGACAACAAAAGGAGATTACACAGATACAAATTGGAAAGGAAGAAGTCAAAATAAATGATCTGATCATATACTCATATACCTAAGTGACCTCAAAAATTACACCAGAAAACTCCTAAAGCTGATAAACAACTTCAGCAAAGTGGTTGAGCATAAAATTAACTCAGAGCAGTAGCCTTCCTCTACTCAAAGGATAAATAGGCTGAGAAAAAAATTAGAGAAGTGACACCCTTCACAATAGTCAAAATAATATTATATACTTTGGTGTGACTCTAACCAAGGAAATGAAAGATCTGTATGACAGTAACTTCAAGTCTCTGAAGAAAGAAATCAACGAAGATCTCAGAAGATGGGAAGATCTGCTGTACTGATGCATTGGTAGTATTAACATAATAAAAATGGCCATCTTGCCAAAAGCAATCTACAGATTCAATGCATTCCCCATCAAAATTCTAAATCAATTCTTCATAGAATAAGAAAAATTTCAAAATTCATTTTGAATAAAAAAAAACCTCAGGATAGCAAAATATTTCTCAAAAATAAAAGACCTTCTGGGGGAATCACCATCCCTGACAGGCTGTACTACAGAATAGTGAAAAAAACTGCATGGTATTAGTACAGTGACGGGCAGGAAGATCAGTGGAATGGAGTTGAAGACTCATAAATGAATCTACATACCTGTGGTCACATGATCTTTGACAAAGGAGCTAAAACCATCCAGTGGAAAAAAGACAGCATTTTCAACAAATGGTGCTGACTCAACTGGCAGTCAGCATGTAGTAAAATGCAAATAGACCCATTCTTATCTCCTTTTACAAAGCTCATGTCCAAGTGTATCTAGGACCTCCTCATAAAACCAGATACACTGAAACTTTTAGAGGTGAAAGCAGGGAAGAGCCTCGAAGATACAGGTATAGAGGAAAATTTCCTGAACAGAACACCAATGTCTTATGCTCAAAGATCAAGAGTCAACAAATGGGACCTCATAAAATTGCAAAGCTTCTGTAAGGCTGTCAATAGGACAAAACAGCAACCAACAAATTGGCAAAAGATCTTTACCAACCCTACATCTGATAGAGAGCTAATATCCAATATATACAAAGACTCAAGAAGTTAGACTCCAGAGAACCAAATAACCCTATTAAAAATTGGGTACAGAGCTAAACAAAAAATTTTCAACTGACAAATACCGAATGGCGGAGAAGCACCTGAAGAAATGTTCAACATTCTTAGTCATCATGGAAATGCAAATCAAAACAACCCTGAGATTCCACCTCATACCAGTCAAAAGGGCTAAGATCAAAAACTCAGGTGACAGTAGATGCTGGAAAGGTTGTGGGGAAAGAGGAACACTCCTTCATTGCTGGTGGGACTGCACGCTGGTACAACCACTATGGAAATCAGTTTGGTGTTTCCTCAGGAAATTAGACATAGTACTACCTGAGGATCCAGCTATACCACTCCTGGGCATATGCCCAGAAGATGCTCCAACATGTAATAAGGATACATGCTCCACTATGTTCATAGCAGTCTTATTTATAATAGCCAGAAGCTGGAAAGAACTCAGGTGTCCTTCAACAGACGAATGGATACAGAGAATGGGTGCATTTACACAATACAGTACTATTCTGCAATTAAAAATGATGTTTTAATGAAATTCTTAGGCAAATGGATAGAAAATATCTTGAGTGAGGTAACCCAATCTCAAAAGAACACAAATGGCATGCACTCACCGATAAGTGGATATTATCCCAAAAGCTCCAAATAACCTGGATACAATTCACAGACCACATGACTCTCAATAAGAAGGAAGACCAAAGTCTGAGTGCTTCGGTCTTTCTTAGAAGGTGAACAAAATACTCACTTGAGCAAATATGGAGATAAAGTGTAGAGCAGAGACTGAAGGAAATGCCATTCAGAGACTGTCTCACTTGGGGATTCATCCATCATATACAGTTACCAAACCCAGACAATATTTTGGATGCCAAGAAGTACATGCTGAAAGGAGCCTGATAGGCTGTCTCCTGAGAGGTCCTGCCAGAAACCTTACAAAAACAGAGGTGGATGTTCACAGCCAACCATTGGACTGAGAGCAGGTCCCTAATAGAAGAGTTAGAGAAGGGACTGAAGGAGTTGAAAGGGTTTGCAACCCCATGGGAAGAACAACAATATCAACCAACTAGGCATCCCAGAACACTCAGGTACTAAGCTATCAACAAAGGAGTACACATGGCTTCAGCTGCATATGTAACAGGGGATGGCCTTGTCATATATCAATGGGAGGAGGTCTTTGGGCCTAGGAAGACTCAATAGATGCCCAGTGTAGGAGAATCAAGAGCAGGGAGGTGGAAGTAGGTAGGTGGGTTGAGGAACACCCTCATAAAAGCAGGAGGCAGGAGGATATGATAGGGTGTTTCCAGGAGGGAGGGAAAACAAGAAAGGGGATAGTATTTGAAATGTAAATAAAGAAAATATCCAATTACAAAAAGATTATTTATAGAAAAAAAAAAGATCTCACTAATCATACACAACTTAAAAATCAATTTCTTTATTCTCTTTGATTTTTGAGGCAGTCTCTCATTATATAGACCTATTTGGCCTGGAATTCACTATATAGAACAGGGTGACCTTGATCTTAAAGTGATAATGCTGCCTCTCCCTTCAAAGTCCTGGGATTAAAAGAATATACAACCATGTCCAAATTATATGATTTTTATTTTATATTCATATTCACTAATGTTGCTCTAACAGAGGGTTTTTTATCTTATCACGCACATCCTTATGGTACTCTAGTCATTACTTTGACTTCTATAACACTTCACAGGTAAAGAAAATGTGTTCCTCTGAGAAATGGAAAAGTAAGTAAATGGATGAAAAAGTGATGATACAGAAAGTTTTTAGAACTCCTGGATGTAAGAAGGAATCACCTTTAATACTTCATGATAGGAAGATTAGTAATGGTTTTAGGGAAAGAACAGGTACACATGTGGAGGCCTTAATATTTATGAGCTTTCAAACTTATAAGTTTTTTTTTTAAATTTAAACTTTATGTTTAATTGTGTGTATGTCTATATGGAGACACATGGGCATGAATGCAATGCCCAAAGAGGGTAGAAGCAAAGCCAGAGTTGTAGGCAGAGTTGAGCTACACAGTATGGGTACTGGAAACTCAAGTTCTTTGGAATTTTTTATAGTATTTATTTATTTAAAGATTTAGGCTTGGCAGTGGTGGTGCACGCCTTTAATCCCAGCACTTGGGAGGCAGAGGCAGGTGGATTTCTGAGTTCCAGGCCAGTCTGGTCTATAGAGTGAGTTCCAGGACAGCCAGGGCTACACAGAGAAACCCTATCTTGAAAAACAAAAATCAAACAATCAATAAAAAATTATTTATTTATTTTATGTATATGAGTACACTCTGTAGCTGTACAGATAATTGTGAGCCTTCATCTGGTTGTTGGGAGTTGACTTTAGGACTTCTGCTCACTCTGGTCGACCATGATCACACTGGTAAACTTGCCTGCTCTCTCAGTCCCTGCTTGCTCTGGCCCAAAGATTTATTTATTATTATACATAAGTACACTGTAGCTGTCTTCAGACAGCACCAGAAGATGGTGTCAGATCTCACTATGGGTGATTGTGAGCCACCATGTGGTTGCTGGGATTTGAACTGGGGACCTTTAGAAGAACACTCAGTGCTCTTACCAGCTGAGCCATCTCACCAGCCCTCTTTGGCGGTTCTTTACTCTTGAGATATCTCTCTACCTGTCAACATTGTGGTTTATGACAAGGAACAGACTCAAAAAGTTTGAGCAGATTAACTGCTAACTTTTAAAAGCCACATTTTTCCCATGTGGACCAAAAAAGAAGATAATTTATATTTAAGATGCCTAATGTTTATTGTTGTTTATAATTCTTATTTATTTATGACTCACAGATTTTAGGGCTTCAGAATTTATGTAAAGTATTGATTTATGTTAATGTGTTTGTATGTGTGTTGTAGGTCAGATTGGAAAGAGATAGGCTCAGTAAAGCTCAAGAATCTTGCTTCTTGTTATTGATACTCCAGGTTTTATACATTAGTACAGCACTCTCAATTTGACACTTTATTGCCCAGAATATTCATTGCCTTCTTTCTAAATTTCCTGCAGATGAATTCATTAGTTTACAAGAGCTTCCAGTCAGGTCTGATTGTATAGGTTTGTAGTCCTTGTTACAGGAAAGGCACAAGGAAGGCAACTGTACACTCCCCCCACCCAACACATATAGGCACACTCATACACAGAAACACACACATACACACACACACATTAAAGAAAGAAAAAGAAAGAAAGAGACAAAGAAAGAAAGAAACAAAGAAAGAAAAAGAAATTTGGGTTTATGGTTTAGCATGTACACAATTTTGCTTTCAGTCTCCAGCACCAACCAAAGAAACAAATGTTTCCAAAATAAAAATAAGAACTTTTTATTGGATATTTTCTTTATTTACATTCTAAATGTTGTCCTTCCTGATTTCCCTCCTGGAAAGCCCCTATTCCATTCCCCCTTCCCCTGCTTCTATGAAGGTGTTTCCCACCCACTCCTGCCTCACCTATCTAGCATCCTCCTTCTCTAGGTCATTAAACCTTCACAGGACCAAGGGCCTCTCCTCTCATTGATGCCCGAGAAGGTCATCCTTTCCTACATATGCAGCTGGAGCCATGGGTCCCTCCATGTGTACTCTTTGGTTGGTGATTTAGTCCCTGGGAGCTCTAGGGGGTCTAGTTGGTTGATATTGTTGTTCTTCCTATGGGGTTGCAAATCCCTTCAATTCCTTCAGTCCTTTCTCTAACTTCTCTATCAGGGATCCCTTGCTCACTCCAATGGCTGGCTGAGAACATCCACCTCTATATTTTTCAGGTTCTGGCAGAGCCTCCCAGGAGACAGCTATATCAGGCTGCTATCAGCAAGCACTTCGTGGCATCCACAATAGTGTCTGAGTTTGTTGACTGTATATGGGTGGGATGGGTCCCCAGGTGGGGCACTATCTGCATGGCCTTTCCTTCAGTCTCTGCTCCACACTTTGTCTCTGTATTTGCTACCATGAATATTTTGTTGCCCTTTCTAAGAAGGACTGAAGCACCCACACTTTGGAACAAGAAAGATCAAAGAAGAGTTTTCAATACTACTGTCTAGCTGAGTTTCCACTACTTAACTTCTTGTGCTTCTTATATATACCCAACTGTCAGATTTCATCTCTTTCCTAGAGTCAAGATAATGCTAATATGATTATTTTCAATGTCCCTAAAACCCTAACATCATTTCTTATTTAGATCCTAATGATTTTCCTAATTTTTTTTATTTGGCTTTTCTTTCTTCTATTATTGATTTTAATTTTTGATAGTATAATATAATTACATTTTTTCCTCCTTTCCTTTTCTCTCTCTAAACCCTTCTGTTCACCTCTCCTTTCTATTTTGAAATAATGACTTCTTTTTTCATTAATTGTTGTTGCATTCATATGTCTATGTTTATATATAATTTATATGTATGTGCATTCCTAAAAACAAACTGCTCTCACTGTATAATCCTCATCCTCATGTGCCAGTTTACAGGGCCTGAGTATTACATATTGAAGAACTTGTAGGTGTGTTCTTGCCTGGGGAAAGATTATTTCTCCCTATCTAGCCACTCCTTAGTTGCTTTTATTTCTTTGTCTAAGGTTGAGGCCTCATGTCCAAGTTAGCATGGAATTTAGCATGTCTATTGTTGCAATTCAGTTCATGTTTTTGCAGTCATGCTGGTGAGAAATTATAGGTATGTTGTCTGACATTACTCGGAGACACAATCTCACAAAAATAAAAACAAAAAACAAAAAAACAAACCTCCTTGATCTTCTTTTTCTTTCAATCTCTTAACCCTTTCCTCCATAACGTTACCAGAACTGGAACTGGGCTCCACAATTCTGCATTTTGATTGACTCTGGTTTCCTATAATGGACAACATCTATTGCAAAAAGAATTTTCTTTGATGAGGCATGAGAATGGTTAAGAATTACCTGATTTAGTAAAGTATTGGTTCTACATTCTCCTCTAGGATTCTTTTGTTTTTGTTGTTGTTGCTATTCGGTGATTTTTTTTTTTAACTTTTATTACATTATGATGAGAAAAGTTACATGACTTCAATTTATCTGAATTTGTTAACATTTAAAAACATATTTCAATTAAATATAATTGAATCACATTCTTGTTTCCCTTTTATACCACTGCTCCTCCCAGAGATCCCCCTTTGATACCTACAATATCTTTTTTGTCATATTCCTTAAAATTTGTAAAATATTAAAACAATAAAAGTAAGTATTATAAAAGTTGTTTGATATAAAACAACAATCAATTTAACAGTCTTATGTAGGTGCTTGTCTACAGCAATAGTGAAAATACATTTTTCTCAATATAAATTTTAAATAACTCCAAACATATTAGCTGTATACTTAAAAATAATATGTCACTACTAGTATTTTCTTAAATGAACATGAATATATAAAGGCTTTTTCTTTGTTTTGTATTTAGTAGAGTTTAAAATCTTGGCTCTTACTGTGGTACAAGCCCAAAATA
>NC_045030.1:125198927-125199677 GCF_008632895.1 Mastomys coucha
GAATTTGGTTCATTAGCTATGATAATTTAGAAAAGCATTCATCTCAGAGAAAGAGTAACTTATAAAGTTCTCTTCTTCAACCTTGATACAAGAGTTACAAATATCAAGCAAAGCATTCAGTCTCACTTTGTTGTTCTCTTACAAGCCACCACCCTAGTTAAACATCTAAGTTTCTTTTGGGTATATAAATACTTTTGAAATGTATAAGCTGTTCTGAAAACCATAGTATAGTGTAAAAACATGAAATAAACAATACTACCAATAGAGAGGCTGAGATAGGAGAAATAAGATTTCAAGACCCTTATGTTGTACACAGCCAGACACTGCCACAAACATATAAGCTGACAGTGTATATAGATTGTACAATGTTGAACCTATTTCTCTAATTACCAAATTAGAGAAAGCATTGGATGACAACCAACAAATTTCCAATACCTCATATTATTGGATTTCATTCGATTAGGATATGTTGGTAATATTAATTTTCAAATTAATATATTAAGAAACAGTAATTGTCACTTCCTGTTGTTTTTGTTGTAAAAGGTGGAATTAGGTTTGTGTGGATTTGTTGAAAGATTACCTTCTTGCTTCTTCTAGGGTGTAGTTTGCTCCTTATGTTGATGTTTTCCATCTATTATCCTTTGTAGACCATCTATTATCCTTTGTAGAACTGGATTTGTGGAAAGATATTGTGCAAATTTTGTTTTGTCATGGAATATCTTGTTTTCTCCATCGATGGTAATTGAGAGT
>NC_045030.1:125200593-125215555 GCF_008632895.1 Mastomys coucha
GTTCTCCTGTATTTCTTTGAGGGTACTATTTATGTCTTTCTTAAGGTCCTGTATCATCATCATGAGAAATGATTTTACATCTGAATCTTCCGTTTCTGGTGTAATGGTGTGTCCAGGACTTGCTATGGTGGGAGAATTGGGTTCTGATGATGGCAAGTGACCTTGATTTGTGTTGTTTATTTTCTTATGCTTGCCCCCTGGCAACTGGTTAACTCTAGTGCTACCTGCCCTTGCTAAATCTGACTGGAGCCTGTCCTTCCTATGATCTTGGTTGTGTCAGAACTTCTCAGAATCATGCTGACCCTGTGATCCTGTGATTCTGGGATCCTGGGATCCTGGGCTTGTTAAATCACCTGGGAGTGTGGATTTTTCTGTGAGTTGTGGGACTGGCTGCAGAGCTTGCACCCAAGGTCTGCTCAGAACACTAACCCCCACAGACCAGAAGGAACCAGATTCACTGGGCTGGCGGAGTTCCTCTGTGCCTGGTCCCGCTGGACCCAATTACTCCCAGTGTTGGGATAGATGTTGGTTCCTGCTCACCTCTGATCCTGGGTGTATCAGACTGCCTGGGAGTGGAGATTCCTCTGGGTGTTGTTGAACTGGCTGGGGAGCTTGCGCCCAAGGTCTGCTCTGGACCCCAGCCTAGATAGACCCCTCCTCTAGGATTCTTGACTTGACTACCTCTATGTAGGCTAGGTTTCCAGTACCAGGTATGGTTTCTCTTTTGTTGAAAGATCTGTTGATTGTGTATGCCCTTACACTAAGGTATGTGGGCCATTACTGGACTTTCAGGGTTATCAAACCATGCTGATCTTTTATGTGGTTCATAAAAGCTGTTGGTTGTTTTCCTCCTTTGAACGTTTGTATTGTGTCTTCTAGCACCATGGAAGTTAATCTTCAGGTATTAGTCATTCAGGTAAGTTCTAGTTTTAGGACCTCTGCACAGTACATCTAAATTTCATGATATTACCAGCAATGCAGACTTACCTTCCACCTCTAGTTTGGCTACTCTTAAGTATAATCTTATGCCCTGTTTTGAAAACAGGGTCTATGTATACATTTTATCCAGGTTAGTGGTCTATGTATCCATTTTTTCTTATCTCAATATTGACTAATTTGTATGTATGTATGATGCTGTAAGACTCTGTCAAGCCTTAGCTTACCAGAGAAACTCTGAGTGAAACACATGGAGCTTGATCGATGCAAAGAGCACAGCAATTTTTATTTCGGTGCACTGAGGCCATCCCAGACCCTAAGGAAAGGAGGAGATCCCCGTACAACCTGTTCAGTGAGCTTTTATAAAATTTTCAGGGCAGTAGCCAATAGACACAATGTGATTGGTAAAATAGTGTGACTTTTTAAATTGATTGTTCTTTAGGGAATGATATAGCAAGGACTTCCCTTGTCTGAAGGTGGACAAAGGTCCACCCTGCAGAATGTGTTTCTACCCGAAGGTTGTTTCTCACCCTGTGGTCTGAGGAATGTTATTTAGCATTTCCCTTCCGGAGAGTTCCACTACCTTTCTAAATTTCCTGAGCTTATCTTATTAAGGAAATCCCTGGCCTTCTGATGTTTTTATGAGATGTCTCTGCCTACTCTGATCTTACATTTCCCCCTTTTCTTTGAGCATGCTTCAATCTTGAAGCTATTGTGGACAGTTCTGCAACTCATATCCCTGGTCCTCTGTACTTTCTAAGTGATTTAGAATATAAAGGCTAAAGGTCAGATGCAGAAACAAAATGATCAGGGTTCCTAACAATGCAGAAATAAAGGTAGTAAACCAGAGGGAGCTGTTAAACCACAACTCCAAAGAGCCCTGACTCTGTTCTCTCTCTTCCACTTGGCTAACCCTTCTCTCACCTTGGGCATTGAATTTTTAATTACACCCAGAATGGTCTCTAATATTTGCTTCCTGATGTTTAATACCCGAGGTAGCACAGAAGAAATGGTTGGCTCCCTAACACTGATGGACCTGCTGCTGGCTTCTCCCATCTCAGGGGCACATATATATGAGGGTTTCTTGCAGGACACTTTTCAATTTTTGGAAGCCCCATCATCTAAGGCCACTTCTGGGACATGGTTTAGACTTACAAGTCCCTCATCCCCCACATTCAGGCAATCCCTCTCCTTGGGTCTTTAGGGCAGTGACACCCCAGAAGTCAAGGCCCACTGCTAAATCACAGAAATCAAAGACAGGGTCCAGCCACCAGATATAATTCAGGTAATGGACCAAGGTATATCACCAGTGGCTGAGAGCACCTGCCAAGTCACTTTGGTAGGGTTGTGGGGGCTGGTGAGGCTCAGTGCTGGAAGATAAATCATAGCCATCTCATGGTTCCTCTGGCCTTGTAGAAGTGGGTTGCTTGGGTGTCTGTCTGCTATCTAGTTGGCATCAGGTGCAGGTACTGATCTGATGTGAACCCAGGCAGTCGCTCTATCCACTTTAATGGAGGTCAGGGTGGTCAACAACATCAGGAACGACCCTCTCTGCTTTGCTTCTGAGTGTTCAGCACAACATTTCTTAATATATATCCAGTCTCCAACCTGGTACTTGTGTGGAACCTCTGGGGTACCTGCATTATACAGGGCACTAAGGTTAGGCCACAATTCCAAGTGGCTGATCTAGAAAGATTGCTATTGAGCAATAAGATCCTTGTCAGCCTGAAAAGTCACCCTAGGGGTATCAAGAGCAGGAGTCAAGGGAGTGGGTATCCCATACAGGATCTCAAAGGGATCAGGTTAAAATGGTAGGGGGTGTTCAGGGTCAAGGGGAGGGGCACCAACCAGTCTGA
The DNA here is from genome assembly GCF_008632895.1 of Mastomys coucha. NCBI lineage: Eukaryota > Metazoa > Chordata > Mammalia > Rodentia > Muridae > Mastomys > Mastomys coucha. Next base: position 125,203,386 of record NC_045030.1, read on the forward strand.
GCCAATCTCCAAGGTCAATTTATCAAGGTCTCTTTACCTGCTCTGAGCTCTGGGGACAGTACACACAATGTGGCTTCCAATTAGTTCCCAATATCTCTGCCAATCCCTGACTTACCTTAAGAGACAAAAGGAGGACCATTGTCCAATCCAATTACCTTGGGCACTCCAAACCTCTGGAAATTTTTCTTCTAATATCTCCTTAGCTACCACGTTAGCTTTTTCCTGCTTGGTAGGGAATATCTCAACCCATCCAGGGAAAACATCTACAAACACTAGAAGGTATTTGTAACCATATTTTCCTGGCTTAACTTCTGTAAAATTAACCTACCAATAAACTCTAGGCTCTTCTCCCCTAGGTCTTTTGCCCTATTTATTCTTGGCTGCATAAACATTACCTTACACTGTTCTACTGTCTTTCTGGCCCAAAACCTGAGGCATATATATACATATATGTATATACATACATACATACATATATATGTATATATATACACACATATATATATATACATATATATATATATATATATATATATATATATATATATATATATATATATATATATATATATATATATGGTCTCTTAACTGCTTGGACAAGCTTTCTATCCCATAAATGAGTCCATCTGTGTATTTGGCCTAGTAAGTCTTTTGCTTACTTTCTGGGGAGTATAGTTCTCCCTTCTTGTGTACGCCACTGTCCTACCTTCTCTTGGTAATAGTTGGGAGGCTGGCTAGCAATCTGAGTCCTTTTTTGGTCAGTACATTCTAAGTGAGGCCATCTCTTAGTCCAGTCCCAATTCCCAGTGGGTGTCTCTTGCAGACCCATATCCAGGATAGGCTCCTGCATAGCCACTAGATCTGCCTGGTTATTGACCAGGGACACTGAGTCTCTTCCCTTCTGATGTCTTGGGCAATGAATAATACTTACAGTTGCTGGCTTCATCAGATTGAAGATTTCCTGCTTGTTTATTTCTTTTCCTCTCTCTTGGTATTTAGCCTCGTGGCAAAGGCATACCTGCTATCCATGTAGATGTTGATCTTTTTGCCTGCCCACAGGTCCAAGGCTTTGGTCAGAGCTATCAGCTCTGCCTTTTAGGCTGATGTTCCTTGAGGAAGCAGTTTCACCCAGACCACCTGGCACCAGTCCACAATGGTGGTTCCTGCCTTTCGCTGTCCCTCTACCAGGTAGCTGCTGCCATCAGTGAACCAGGTCACCTCTGCATCAGGAAGCTGCTGACAGACAGGTCCTTTTGCCATCCCAGGTTCTTAGCTAGAATCTGCTGGCAATCATGAGCTGGCAGATTGCAGTCAGCGTCAGGTAGAAGAATGGCCAGGTTGAAGGCCACTAGTGGCGTGAAGGTCACCCAATCTGAATTTAGTAACAGAGTCTGATAATGAGTCATGAGGGCATTGGTCAGCCATCAATCCAGGGGCTGGCAAACAATGCTCTCCAAGGCATGGGAAGCTGTCACAGTCAGATTTTGCCTCAGAGTCAATTTATCAGCATCTTTAACTAAAACCACCACCACTGCCACTACCAGTAGACAAGCAGGCCACCCAGCAACAACAGGGCCTAATTTCTTTGACAGATAGGCAACTGGTCACTTCCAGGGACCCAGCCACTGAGTGAGCACTCCCTTGGCTATCCCCCTGTTTTCCACTACATAAAGGTGGAAAGGTCTACTGGCATCATGCAGTCCTAGAGCAGGGGCCTCCAGTAAAGCCTGCTTAATCACATCAAAAGCCTGTTGCTCTTCTTCACCCCAATTGAAGGGCTGTCCATTTTCAGTCACGGAGTAGAGGTAGGCAGTCAATTCAGCAAACCCTGGAATTCATAGCTAACAGAAGCTGTAGCTGTTTGGGCTCTGTGGAGGAAGGATGTGCAGGATGGTCTCCTTTGGAGCATTGCAGAGACAGTGCTGGCTGTCTTTCAGCAGGTAGCCCAAATAACTTATATTTCTCTGGCAGATTTGGGCCTTCTTGGCTGAGGCTCTGTATCTCAATCCTCCTAGATCCTCCAAGAGGCATTTAGTACCCTCTAGAGAGGCCTCCTTAGTCTTAGGCCCCAGGTTTCTTCACAGGCAGAAGGGGAGTATTTCAAGCTGATTGGTACTTCCACAGGATCCCTTGTTCTAGGAGCCTGGTAATGCAGGGTCTGATTCTGTCCTTAGTCTCTCTCAACATCGGATATTGGTGCACAGGCACCAGGAAGGCTTGGGCTCTAAGCTCCACATGGATGGGCTGGGGTGCCCTGTTCAAGGTCTCAAACAACTTGTATTTATCCTGTAGCCTGAGAGTCAGGACTTTCTGTAGATTCATTCATTGTAGCTTTTCTTTCTTTTTTTCCCATCCCCCTCTCATCTTCTTTCTTTCTCTTTCTCTGCTCTTTCTCCTTCTCTGTCTGTTATGGTAGACTTTCTCAGCAACCTGCACTAAATCCCTCAATGACTTTTGATGTAGTTCCTCTAGCCTCTGAAGCTTTTTCCAGATATTTCTACTAGCCTGTTCTATAAAAGCTATATTTATGCTCATTGCTGCTAGAGTCATAGGACATTTACTAATGGATGCCTCCATGAGTCGCTCTGGAAAGGGAGCAGGTGACTCATCTGATCCCTGTCTAACTTCACATACCTTGGCCAAATTTTTAGGTTGTCGTGAGACCTGCCAAATGGAGCCTGGCCCCTTCAGGTGTTGCCCCCTACCTTCTGAAGTCCCAGTCAGATCTAGTCAGGGAAAACCCTCTGTAGACAACAGCCTGGCCAATTGATGGTGACCCCATGTCTCTGGCTTCCTACATTACAAATAAAACAGCTTCAAAGGGATTAACCTGCCCTTTGGAAAAGGGGGTTGGGTCTTCCAGTTTACAAGTTGGCCAAAGAGAAGGGCCAATATTGCACATCCTGATTGCCCTTTTCCAGAGGCCCATATGCCCTGAGTGAGAGAGCCACCCTCCCTCCAGTGAAGGGGGTGCAATGGCCCCAGTCTCCTCTCCTATGGGCTGAGGAACTAGTACTGGCATTGGCAGGGCCATGGGGGCTTGGGTAGGGAGATTTGGATGAAGAGGGTCTTGGAGTAATAGGTCTGCTGTTGAAGAGTCTTGGAGGATCAGAAGTTTCTCAGGTCTGGATCTCTCCTCCCATGCTTCTTTCCTCCTGACAGGAAGAACCTGTGGGGTGGGTCTTGGGAAAGAAAGGCTTTTATCTATGAGGGAGGAGTCTCTACAAGTGGTTCATTCAGAGAAACAGAGAGTAAATAATTTGTCTTTCAGTCTGTCTGATGTCCAAAAAAATGTTGTCAGTCTAAGTCCAAGAACATAGAACAAGATACCAAGAAACACAGAGAAAAACAATTACCATACAGACAACTCAACCTTGCCATGGGTGGGTGTCCAGGTCAATGAACACAGAGAAAAACAACACACAGTTCACCCCTTCCATGGGCCCAATTACAGATACCAGGTGCTCCTGCACCCACAGATAACAAAGCCAGATAACAGAGTGGCTCAGCCTTGCCAGCCACAGCAAAACAACCTAGATGCTCCTGCACACAGCAGGGGCCAGATAAACCAGGTTATAGCAAGACTCCCACCAATATTGTCATTTCCAGAAGGATCAGAGCCACAGATCCTTCCCAATTCCCTCTAGGGGGCCCTGAAGCATATAGCAGGAGTTGGCTTCCACCAATATTGTCTTGCTGTTTCCAGAAGGAGCAGAGCCTTCTGGGCTCCCTTCAAGGGGGCCTGAAGAGTCTTTCAGTCCCTTCCCCCCATCTCTGCCCCTGTGGTCACAACACCATAGGCTCTCCTAGCCTCCCGATGCTTGCAGGCAAAAGTTCAAACAGACTTACAGACTCAGATTTTGACAAACAGAAAGATAAACAGAAACCATGGCAAAAATTCAAGACTTCTGATTCATGGCTCCAGTGTGTTCCCACAAGGAGCCAATTCCAGGCCAATGCACCAAATGTAAGATCCTGACAGGCCTTAGCTTACAGGAGACACCCTGAGTGAGTCACATGAAGCCTGATCGATGCAAAGAGCACAGGGATTTTTATTTCAGTGCACTGAGGCCATCCCAGACCCTCAGGAAAGGAGGAGATCCTGCACAGCTTGTTCAGTGAGCTTTTATATGATTTTCAGGGCAGCAGCCAATAGACACAATGTGATTGGTAAAACAGTGTGACTTTTTAAACTGATTGTTCTTTAGGGAATGATATGGCAAGGACTTCCCTCGTCTGAAGTTGGACAAAGGTCCGCCCTGCAGAATGTGTTTCTACCCAAAGGTTGTTTCTCACCCTGTGATCTGAGGAATGTTACTTAGCCTTTCCCTTCAGGAGAGTTCCACTACCTTCCTAAAGTTCCTGGGCTTATCTTGTTAAGGAAATTCCTGGCCTCCTGGTGTTTTTCTGAGATGTCTCTGTCTACTCAGATTTAACAATGCTAATAGATAAATAAAACTCTTGTCTAGGGTTCCTTCCCTTCCCTTTATTTGCATTTATCTAAAATATGGAGACATTCAGGATTCTATTTGAGTTCTTGAAACAAGGAAACTTGTAAACTATTTCATATATGCTTTCTCTTCTATCTTTTTATTTATTTATCTCTTATATAGGATATTCTGGCCACAGCCTCCCCTTCCTCTACTTCTTCCATTCCCTCCCACCTCCCCTCTCCTCTCAGCCCATTGTTCCTTTGCTTACCTTCAGAAAAGTACAGGTATTCCAGGGATATCAACTAAACATGGCATCATAAGATGCAATAAGACAAGGCACAAACCTTCAACTTATATCAAGATGGGATGAGGCAACCCAATAGGAGAAAAATGTCCCAGCAGCAGGCAAAAGAGTCAGAGTTACCCTAACTCACACTGTTATGAATCCCACAAAACCTCCAAGATAACCAGAACATATACGTACAAGAACTACTGAAGATACTTGTAGACTCAGCGATTGCTGTCTCCATCTCTATGAGTCAAAAATGCTTTGTATGTCACTCTAATGAAATGCAGAAGGTCACCTGAAGTGAAAATAGAAAACATACAATTCCAATATATTATTATTAAGGAAAGCTCACAAGTGACCACAAAAGGAAAAAAACACCCATCTATTTCTCTTTTCTATGAATATTTTAAAAATATTCTCAGAGTTAAATCATATTTAAAATTAGTTTGGAGATTTGTATTGATTCAAATATAAGTAGAATAGTAGAACAGAAAAAATTAGCTCCTAACATTTTTGTTGCTGTTGTTGTTCTTGCTTTGTTTTGCTGATTCCAGTCAGTATCAAACACATGCCGGGCAAGTGTTTCACAGTTGACATCCTCAGCACCTAACAGGAGGTCATTGTATTCTCACAACCATAGTGTCACTCAGGGTGTTTCCGTTTAAATTGTAAAAAAAAAAAAAAAAATGTTTCAGACAGCCTCCTCCTCTCCTCCTGCAGCAGACTAGAACAAATACACAGATTCACAGCTAGACATTATGCAGATAGTGAGAGAGCGAGCTTGCAATACTCACCATTAAATGGGATGTCTCCATCAAATCCGTCCTCTCAGAGCTCAGGGTATCTCACATCCAGAAAAAGGGAAAAATGTTTCAAACAAGGTATGTTTCAAACTGAGTATGTGGCACTCATATTGCAAATTATATAATGTAGCCATTTAGTGTATATGATATGATTATCTACAGTGCTTATTCAAAGTAGGGGTAAATTTTAGTTCAGAGTTTTGATAAAAGAGATTTTTATAAGGAATATGAATTGTCTAGAAAAATGGTTGGAATAACATCATTAAGGTTTGTTATCATTGCTACATTACTCAGGAAAATAAATGATAAATCTTTAAATGAATATTGTGTGTGAAATTCCTTTTATAAGTGCTTTAAACATAAGTAAAATTATGTTGTATATTCTTTGTAATTTTCACACATGTATATAACTGTCTTAGTCAGGGTTTCTATTCCTGCACAAACATCATGACCAAGAAGCAAGTTGGGGAGGAAAGGGTTTATTTGGCTTACTTCCACATTGCTGTTGATCACCAGAGGAAGTCAGGACTGGAACTCAAGCAGGTCAGGAAGCAGGAGCTGATGCAGAGGCCATGGAGGGATGTTCCTTACTGGCTTGCTTCCCCTGGCTTGCTCAGCCTGCTTTCTTATAGAACCCAAGACTTCCAGTCCAGGGATGGCACCACCCACAAGGGGCCCTACCCCCTTGATCACTAATTGAGAAAATTCTCCACAGCTGGATCTCATGGAAGCACTTCCCCAACTGAAGCTCCCTTGTCTGTGTTCCTCCAGCTCCTTTCTGAAAGCTCTAATATATTTCCCAATTTCATGTCCCTTTTAATTTGGGAGTTTACACAATTATTTTTGTCTCTGTATGCCTTATTGCTATAAACTCCTGAAACAATGCTACATGAATAAATAAAGCTTGTTAATTGAAATCCCTGGCAGGCCATCAGTAGGATTTCTATATTACCCGTGCTTAACTAATGGTGGTGACTGAATCTATCTTTACCCCTTCTAAAAAAGATGTAAACATTGTTGTCCACTATATTTTCATTCAAACTATTATGAAAAATCTTAGTCACATTCAATATATTTTGTGTTGCCAATGAGGAAGACAATTTTCTTATAGATCAAAGGGAATTTACAACAATCTTCTGTAAAAGTAGAAAAGCACAATTCTGCAATGTTATAACATAATTCTCCCTATTTCATTCCACCTTTTAAAATTGATCAAAATTGGAGCAAAGACATCATTCTTTCAGGTTGGAATAGATACATTAGAAAAACATTCAGATGCACACAGGTCTTATGATTTGTTTTCTGAAATGAAGTTTAACCCTCCAATATGTGCTGTGTGGGGTTAGACAATTCTCCATATCAAATTTGTGAAATATATTGCTTTTTAATGAAAATATATTGTAAGAATGGGGGCAACATAAAATCTCTAAGTACTTTTTCTATAACCAAATAAAGTGGGGAGTGTTTGTTTTTCAAAGTACTCTTAGCTTCTCAGTGCTGTTGTCAAAAGAAGGCATATTCTCAGGAAGAATACAGGTGTTGACATTTTTGGATTCCATTTTCTCTAAATAGGCTTCCTTTTGAATAAGATTGCATTCAAAGGCTGTCTTTCAAAACAGTTCTGTTTCTCTTTGAAGTGAGAATTTTCTGTTCATACATTTGCACTTTTAAAAGTACTCTACATGGAAGAGATGCCACACCACATCAGTGATGCAACACTTACTAACATGGAAATTGAGGCAACCATGGCACTCTATAATTAATATACTCTCCAACTTTCCTTCAAATCCTGTTCAGAGTGGCATCCTGATAAACAACTCCTTTGAAAACTTGCAGTCAGAAATAGGAACAAAATCATTCGGTTCTTTGTGAGAAGAATCAGAGAAAAGGGAAAATGCTTTTTTAAAATCATGATTTTTTTTCTGAAAATAACTGGTCAAATAGGCTTGACCTTTTCTTCTTAATGACAAAGAGCATGACATTTGTGGTATCCATTCCATTTCATAACTCTAGCATCAAGTTTTCTTTGAACTTTGCTTGGACAAATGTTTTCAGCATGCTGTTCTGCTTGTGGTTCTGTAATTTGCCTTTGTGTGTGTCTGTGTAGAGCCTGGGGTGGGGGGCAAGGGGAAGAAGGGTGGTGACTCTGGAAAATGAACTTTTGTGTATGCACATTTCAAGGGAAAGTGTGGAACAATTTAAATATTTTTCAAGGGAGAAACAAAATGAAAACTAAATCCAGTGACAATTTGATCAATATTTTCTTAACGATTTTGTTCCTTCATTTTTGCCCATGCAGTGATGTAAACAAGAGAAAGCTAATAATTATTAAATTAAATCAGTAGAGGGAGAATAAAAGGGGAGGACAAAAGATCTTTTATTTTTTATTATTATCTCTGTGTGGTATCAGCACTCCATTGCAGATAATAATATCAGTCAGTACTCCTGTAAAGTGCTCTTCCAGGGCCTCAAGAAGAAATATTTGCCACAGTTCATCTGCCTGAACAAAGGCGACAGAGTTCAGTCTCACTTTGAGTGAGTAGTTTTGCCTTTTGTACTATCTTCTTGTTCAGCTTTGTGGCCATTTTCTTTTTCTTTGTGTGTGAGTCAATACCTTTATAAAATTGGGTGCTTTCCTCTCAGATGACTTGACAAATGCAATGCCTGTGAAATGCTTAGACACTGTGTAGGCTACCATCTACTTAGAGGGCAGAATAATCAACCTCATTCTGCTTTAGGAAAGTAAAAGGAGACAATATTGTATTAGGTAAAGTCCTTTCAGATTATGGCATTATCCATGTCAGCCAGATACTGCCCTCAGGCCAAACCATAAGTTCTTATAAATGAATTTTTGTTGGAATACAGCCATACTTGTCTTTTATATATTGTCTGTGACTATTTTAATTTTCAGCCTGTGACAGAGTTCTGAAGCAGCAGCAGAGATGGCATGTAATATGGATGGAGCACTGTTATCATCAGTAAAACAGAGAGGAAAAGACATGAAGAATCTTTGCTACTGAATGGATAATCCATCAGATACAAAACAAGCATTTTTTTAGTGTAATTATAAATTTGTAAAATTATTAACAAAACTACAGTTTTTGTTAATTTCAAGGCAATATGGAAAATTTCCAGTCACAGTTATAATTTTACATATTCCTTATTGTTTATAGGATGCTAAGTTTATTTTTAAAACTAAGAAAGAATACCCAGGATTAAAATTTTATAAATTGCAAATTTAATAGTTTATTTAACACAATCATATATGTATGTGTTTTAACAACAAAAGAACAGTAAAAGTTAATGAATTTATTTATTAGAATCATCATCTAATACAGTTTGAAAACCATAAGCAAAATGGTTCAAAATAAAGCATACAAGTCTAGTAGACATGAACATTTAAAGCTCAGCTTAGATTACAAAGGATATAGTCATTTGATTTTCCTTTTCCTATAATTCTGTTTAGATTTGTATCATATTTTAAAATTGAATTATTTCTCTTGATATCTACTTTCTTGAATTATCTATATAATTTAAATATTAGCTTTCTATCAATTCATAGTAGGTAAGACCATTTTTCCATTCTGTAGTCTGTTGCTTAGTTTGAATGGTGGGTATGCTTTGCTATGTAGAAGCTTCTCAGTTTCATGAGGTGCCACTTATAAGCTGTTGATCTCAGTGGCTGTCTGTGACAATGGTGTTTTGTTAAGAATATCTTTTCCTGTGGAACTGACTTCGAGGTTATTCCCTATTTTCTTTTCAATAAGATGCAGTGTATCTGGTTTTAAGTTGAGGTCTTTGGTCTACTTAGAGTTAATTTTGTGCAGCGTAATAGATATAGATCTATTTGGATTTTTCTTCATCTAGGCATCCAGTTTGAGAAGAACTATTTGTTGAAGATGCTGTCTTTTATTAAGTGTGTGTTCCTGGACTCTATCAAAATTCATCTGCCTATGAGTCATAGTCAGTAGTAGTCCCTCGGGTATATGAGAATCGATGTACCTCAAGGTTCAGCTATACCACTTCTGGGCATAAACCCAAATACCACAGAGACAGTTCTTCAAACAGTTTTATTGATGCTCTATTCATAATAGTCAGAAATTGAAAACAACATAGCTCTTCCACAACAGATGAGTGGATAAAGAAAATGTGGTAATTTATATAATAGGAAATTGCTCAGCAGTTAAAATTTTAAAATATCATGAAAGTTGTAGGTAAATGAATAGGATTCGAAAAAAAAATATTCCTGAGTGATGTAACCCAGACCCAGAAGGATACATAGTCATGTATATGTGGATTTTTATCTGTTAAGTCAATGATAAACAAACTAAAATTCTTAGAACCTCAGGAGGTAGGTATAGAGGAAGGGGCTAGGGGTTACAGATAGATATTGTTAGGAAAGAGAAAAGCATATATAAAAGCATATATAGTTATAGATGGACAGATGGATAGATGGTTGGATGAATGTGGGAACTGAAATGGGAAAACTAAGTAGGAATGAGAAAGCAAAGGGAGTGAGGAAGGACATAGGGACAGGAAGAGCTAAAATTAAGGTCCACTTAAGATATACTAAGAAAACCTAACACAGTTATGTGGAGACAGAGTATCACCTGGACATCTGTCACCAAATGAAGATTCCAGTACTTTATAATGGGTTACATCTTACTGAGTTGGCCAAAGAGTTCCCATCAGAACTCCCAAACAATGTAGGCTGTTGCTAAGAATATAGATTGTTCTCCACAAACATATGGCAAAACCCCATTGCTGAAGACAACATCTACACAACACATTGAGCTTGGAGCAGTCAAGCTGGTGCCTATACAGAGTCTGCTCCAATATAGTCTTAGGTACAAGAAGGTCGTCTATATGCTACAAGAAAATAAATATAAACACCAATTTAGCTACAACTCATTTGATCTACAATCATGTCTTACCTGGAAGATATGCTAGGGCAACAGTGGCACAAAGTATTGCATGAATAACCAACCAATGTCAAATTTGACTTATGATCCATTCCTGAAGATAGAACCTATATCCATCACTGCTTGGTGACCAACAATCTAAGACTCCATAGGACAAGGATGTTACATAAAACCAATACTACTGTTACAATAAGAAAACAACAATGAAATGACTCCCAGTGACATTCTGTTCTATTTATAGGTCATTGTACTCCTCAGTCATCATTACAGAAATTTTCTCCTGGAGCAGATAGAAACAAATACAAAGACCCAATGACAGAAAATATGCAAAGAGTGACCGACTTTGAAACCCTCTAAATGGCATGTCTCTATCCAGTTCTTCCTCTCAGGGCTCAGGGAACTCTAATGAAGAGGAGACAGAAAGGTTGTAGGAGCTGGAGTGGATTGGGGACAATAATGAAACAAAGCAATCTATGTCAACAGGATTGATGTACTTGGGAATTCACAAAGACTGAGGAAGCATGTGCCAGGCATACATGGAACTGTACAAGATGGACTCCTAGAACTGAAAGGAAAGGTGGATACATGCCCCATCCCTAACTCAGAAGCTGTCTTCAATTGATAACCACTTGCAAATGAAAATTTAGTTTTCTCTAAGGGGTCTCCCCGCAAAAATAAGTTAAGGATAGGCTACATGCCTAGCAGTTGATGACCAATAGAAAGCCAACAACAAAATCTTGGAGGTTCATTGTCTCATAATGCTAAGTTTTTTTATTAACTAGTTTTATTTATACATTTCTCTCATTTTACTGTACAGGTCCTTTGGGTATATATTGTGCTTTCAGTTTAGTAGTTTTATGAGATTGCTGAGTGGGTAAATGAGTAGATTTCTTCATCTGTGTGGTTCATATTCCTTTTCTTGGGATCTTTCCCTTCTGTTTGTTTGGTTCGTTCTATACCAATATATTAGTTTTATTTTATCTTATTATATTTTATGTCATTTTATCCTTTACATGCCTGTCTATTTTCTATTGATAGATAGAAATGGAGGATCCAGATGGGAAGGAAGGTGGAAAGGAACTGGGAAAAGTAGAAGGAGGGGAAATCATAATCAGGATGTTACTTGAAAAAAGGGATTTTTAATGAAAGAACAATATTAAAGGAACAACAGCAGCAACAAGAGCATAAACAATAACAAAGAAATAGAATCTGAGCTGGAAGATGCAGATATAAATGTAGTCTCACCTGCTATATAAGCTAATACCAGTAGATTACATCTTTAAGTTCAACCTGGACAACTTAATGAGATTATGCCTCAAAGGAAAATAGTGCAAAAATCTGGGGATAAACTTATCTAAGGCTAAATCTCTACTACCCTAAAAATTTGTGTGTGAATGTATGTGTCTGTTTGCATAGATGTACTCATGTGTACTTCATTTTTATTATAAAGACAATTGGTATCAGTTGAACAATGTTCAGAAGTCAACTGAATCTTAGAAAGTATGGAAATGTGGGTCCACTTATCATTGATGTTGACAAGTGTATCTTATTTTCCTACTTATATCAGTATCTTTTAAGACAGTGCCTATATTTCACTCATTTGAGATATTCTCCCTCACAGCATCTTAACAAGTATTTGCATATAAATAAACACTTAGTAAGTAAAATAAATTGAATTTTAATCTTTTGTCTGTTTGTATATAAGTGAGAGTCCACAAAATAC
>NC_045030.1:125215565-125221165 GCF_008632895.1 Mastomys coucha
TCAGAAATCCACCTGCCTCTGCCTCCCAAGTGCTGGGATTAAAGGCGTGTACCACCACTGCCCAGCAACACCAATAATTCCTAGGGCATTACCAGAGTAGTAAGGATTGTGTGGTTTGTGGAGAAAAGTGTTTAATAACTTCAAGATTTCCAATTTAAACTCTAACATTATTTTAACATTATAGCATAGCTTCATAATATTATATTACATTCTATATATTATGAAATAATGTTGATTTTTCTTGGCATCATAGATTATAATCATTAATGTTATACTTAATATTTAATATTTAGTTACAATTTGGTAAAATTCTTATAACTTTCTTCTATGTTATCCACATATTTCATTTCCAGTTACATGAGACAAAATCTTAAAATGTGTAATAACATTAAAAAATGAAATTTGTATACTTGACTCAATGATGACCAATGCATACATAGTAGCAACCCTTAATGCATGGAAGATATTTTTTAAATCCCCCAGTGGATGTCTGAAACTTTAGACAATACTAAGATCTGTGAATACTATGATTTTTCTTACACGTGCAATCATTTGATAAAGATTAACTGATAAATTAGATAGAGATAGAATAATAATATAATACACACAGTCACAAAATAGAAGTTACAATAATCTATAATAAAGTTAGTGTTGTGATATCTCTTTTTGTTATCAGAATATCCTATTGTACTTTTATTTTCTTATGATGACATGACATGGTAAAATTCCTATGTGACAAGAAGTGTGAGATTAATGATATCTATAATGAAATTTAGCATTTGACTACCATTATCCTTTTATCTTAAATAAGTGTTGTACAATAAATATCATGATTGGGAATATGGTTTTGTTTTGTTTTGTTTTGTTTTGTTTTTTGAAACAGAGTTTCTCTGTGTAGCTCTGGCTGTCCTGGGACTCACTCTGTAGCCCAGGCTGGCCTCGAACTCAGAAATCCACCTGTCTCTGCCTCCCAAGTGCTGCGATTAAAGGTGTGTGCCACCATCACCTGGCATGATTGAGAATATGATGACTGTTAATCAGCTAACAGGTAGGTAGTAGAGAGAATCTTTTTATATGAGAGTGGAAGTTACGATTCACATTCCATGCAAGATGATGGACAGAATGGAACACCATAGGATAGCATGATGTTCTGTCCTGCTATTGAGGATAGGACATTATTTAAAACTTATGAATCAATTGCTTCTGGAGTATCCTATGATTTTTCAGATTGTAGCTGCCAACAGGTCACTCCAACTATGGATTGCCAATTGTCAGATAGAGCAGACTACTGTATTAACTATATGAAGTAACATGTGCAGAGGTTGAAATTATTCCTGTATTTTAGTTCCTCACGGCTAATTTAAAGTTCAATCATATTTAAAAGATCAGTGATTCTTTGACACGCAACTGTAGTGATTTTTGTCTTTTAAGACATTCTGAATCGAAGAAGAGATTGTTTTTCAGAATAAACTGCTAGGATGAGCAGGGTTCTTTCCTTGTTAATGTTTGTCAGAAGTAATTTGACAAGGTGCTTCTTGCTGTTAGGTTGTCTATCATCTGAGAGGCTCTCAAATGGAGCATTTTTGGACTTCTGTGGGAATGAAGTAAAGAAGAGGAATCATTTTGCTCAGTCTCATGTAATCTTGACATCTTGCATTAAGTTCCTTTTCTTCTAGTTACAATAGTGTTATTTGTTTGAGACTTAATTTATTCAAGCCAGCCAGAGCTGCAGAGGAGTATGTGTGCAGGGGGCTGTGGTGTCTGTCTTTAGGTTATTTTCAGCACGTCAGTGGAGACACCAGTTTCATCTTCACCCAGCCAAAAGGTAAAAATACATGGTTGTTAAAACCTTCTACTAGATTTTGAGAGATTGTGTTAGTGGTGGCTACTAAACAATAGCCTTACACTATCAGTGTTCTCAAATAATTTTGCCAAAAGGAGTAACAGTGCATTTCCCAGATACTTTTAGAAATATGCCCATAGTTTTCCAACTTTGTATTTATATAATTTGTATGCTCAGGAAAAATCAGGTCAGCAAGCAAGCCCTCATACCTGCCACCTTTAAAAAGAATAAATCTAATAGTGCACTTTCTCTGATTTCTTCTCATTAGCTTTCTTTGAAGCCAGGTGTGAGTAATGTAAGAAAGTGAGTTGCTAGGTGGTATTCAGGCTGCAGTTTTGTTTCCTAATAAACGCTGAAATGAACTCTTGACAAAAGACAAATTGGGGGTAGTTGTTCAGTCCTATCAAGAAATTCTTCAGATTGAGCTCACATCACAAGACAGAAAATGAGCTGATGACTCAGAAGTCAATGACAGTGCTGAATATTGAAGAGTAAATGAACTATGCTTGAGCTGTTGCTTCATTTGGATTTCCTCTTCTCAGTAGAATTGCTATTGAAAAGGAAGCCAAAGGTGGGTTGTATTCTTCATTGTGTACCTTGAAGTTTATATTCTTTCTCCCAATTTATGTTGCAATTACATTTGGGGCAGTATAACTCTACAAATAATCACAGCAGATTTTCCTTTTTCATTAAAGTAATGCCATCTCCACAGGTAAAGGTAGGCTATTTATATACATGCATGTATCTGGATTTTTAATTCAGAAGCAAGCTCATCAATAATGTATGCATTCTCCTTTCATTATTGGTTGTTTGCTAAATAAAGGTATACTCTGGTTCAGGTTATAGGGAGAGAGTTAAGTAGAGAAATACTTAAGTGGAGAAATAGAACAGCTAGCACTTTTCAGTGCCCCAGATAAGGTAAGACAGAGCATGTGCCTGATTTGTTTATTATAGTCATAGAAAGTATTTTCCATGATTTTCTAACTTAATGCACTATAAGTAATTAGGAGGATTTTAAAGATTTATTTCTATTATTTCCATATTATGTGTAGGTGTGTGTGTGTGTGTGTGTGTGTGTCTATGCATGTGCTTGTGGGTATGTATACATAAGTGCAGATGTCAGGAAAGGCCAGAGTTATTGGATCTTCTTTAGCTGGACTTACAGGGAGTTGCAATTCACCTGGTATGGGTGCTGAAATCCACATTCTATTTCTATGGAAGGGCAGCAACTCCTCTTAACTAGCTTGCTCTCCAGCTCCTACAGTTTCCTTTTGATATCTTCAGTTTAGCATGATAAAAATGACACATTATATTATAATTTCTGATGAAAACATGAACAAATATAAATGCACTTTTAAATACCTCATATTCTTAGGGTACTTAAATTTTATCTAACCCTTTCTGCTTCACACATTTCTAGGAAAACCTATTTTGACATTTACTAGACTCTACATCAGGTTGTGCTAGGTTCCTGCTCTCAGAATCTCTGTGGAAAAGAAATTTGTTTTGTGACTGTGGTCTATGCATGTTATTCATGGAATAATGGAGGTCAATTGCTTAGCCACTTCAAATTTTCTATTAACTCTTGAAGTAAACGACTCACCATTGTTAAGGGCTCTGAATGGGTCAAAGCTGAAAAGGAGTAAGGAAAGTTGTTTGTTTTTGCACTGCTGTTGTTTACCCTTGGTTTCCTTGCTGTTGCTGTGTGTTGGTTGAGCCAGGAGGATCTTCCTAGGTCAGTTAGGCTGCCCTCCCACTCTTTTACCTGCCACAGCTTACTGAGCACTGTGATTCCAAGTGAGTGTCCCCAGGATTGGCACTTTCTTCCCTTTGTGTTTTGTTTTTAATTGACTTCTTTCAGTTACCAATGTTCTTAACACTTCAAACAATTCTTTTCAATAGAAGGCTGCAATGACACAAACTTCACTCACTATTAGGAAATGCCTTTTTTTGCTTTGTACCTGTGAGCTGTACAGGAACTTACTTTGACATCACAAAGTTACCTTCACTTTCATTTTTGTTAAGAAATTCTGCTGTGGCAAACCAATTTCTTCTATCTGTTGGTTTGCGGTGAGTTGGAAACAGTGAAATGAATACAAATTAGGGTAATGCCAACATACATTGTGTTATTTTACCATAGCTATATTGTCTTCACAAATAAACCCAAAGTTTTGTCACCTGACTCAATAATGTACCCACCATGCCTTGGTAAATTAAAGAAATCATGTGGGCCAACAGTCCTTTTCCAAGTCAACAGCCTGTTCTTTGCATCAATACTATAGACCTTCATTGATTAATATATAATATAAATTCTCCATATGTATAGCAACATACTGTCTTCCTGTTGCTAGGGTAAAAATAAGGACCAACATCAACTTAGGGAAGGAAAGATATATTTAATTTTATAAGTTATAGTTCATCATAAAGGGAAGTCAGATCAGGAAACAAGGGAGGGATTGAAGCAGAGATAATGCAAGAATACTGCTTAATGACCTGCTCACCATGGCATGCCCAACCTGTTTTTGTATGCACCCCGGATCTCTTGCCTCACAATGTTAACTCCCCCAGGGGGTGGTTCCTCTCTTATTGATCATTAATCAGGAAAATGCCCATAGACTTGCATATAGGTCAGTCAGATGGAGGAATTTTCTAAATTGAGCTTTTCTTCCTAGATGACGCTAATTGTGACCATTTCTTTCTTCCCACACTGAAAAGCTGAAGATTCAGTAAATGGATTGAATAGCTTTGGTACAATTCATGAGTGAGACAACAATATCTTAGAAAAATGTGGTAGAGTGAAGGTAGTAAGCAGTAGAGATATGCTACCCCTCATTTCCTTCTCTATTTATCTATCTACATCCCATATCCAAATGATGCAGGTGACTTCATAAATTGTATTATTTTAACAGTATATCCCAGACTAGCCTGTAACTTGTATATAGCCCAGGCTATCTTCGAATCTGTGATTCTCTTGCCTCAGGCTACCAAATGTTTGCATTATAGGCAATAACCAGACACTTTTAAAACATTTTTTGTTGTTTGTTTCTTTTTGTTTTTTATAAGATATTTCCTTTATTTACATGTCATATGATATTTCCTCTCCCAGTTCCCCCTCCAAAAAAATAAAAAAATAAATTAAACAAACAAACAAGCAAAAAAAAACCTTGTTCACTCCACTCTCCCCCTGCTCACCAAACCACCCTCTTCCTCTTCCTGGCCCTGGCATTCCTCTACACTGGGGCATAGAACCTTCACAGGGCCAAGGGCCTCTCCTCCTATTGATGACTGACTAGGCCATCGTCTGTTATACACATGCTGCTGGAGCCATAAGTCCCCCCATGTGTACTCTTTGGTTGGTGCTTTAGTCCCTGGGAGCTCTGAGGGTGCTAGTTAGTTCATATTGTTGTTCATCCTAAGGGGCTGCAAACCCTTCAGCTCCTTGGGTCCTTTCTCTGGCTCCTTCATTGGGGACCCTGTACGCAGTCCAATGGATGGCTGTGAGCCTCTACTTTTGAATTAGTTGGGTACTGTCAAAGCTTCTCAGAAGACAGCTATATCAGGATCCTGTCATCCAGTACTTGCTGGCATCCACAATAGTGTCTAGATTTGATGATTGAATATAGGAAGGATTCCCAGGTGGAACAGTCTCTGAATTGTCCTTCCTTCAGTCTCTGCTCAATAGTTGGTCTCTACAATACAATGGGTATTTTGTTCCCCCTTTTATGAAGGAATGAAGTATCCACATTTTGGTCTTCCT
>NC_045030.1:125222596-125230002 GCF_008632895.1 Mastomys coucha
TGTGAGCCTCTACTTCTGTATTAGTCGGGTACCTGTCAGAGCCTCTCAGGAGACAGCTATATCAGGCTCCTGTCATCTAGCACTGCTGCCATCCAAAATAGTGTCTAGATTTGATGATTGAATATGGGAAGGATTCCTAGTTGGAGCAGTCTCTGAATTTTCCTTCCTTCAGTTTCTGTTCCATAGTTAGTCTCTGCAACTCCTTCCATGGGTATTTTGTTTTCCCTTTTAAGAAGGAACGAAGTATCCACACTTTGGTCTTCCTTCTTCTTGAGTTTCTTGTGGTTTGTGGTTTGTACTTTGTGTATTCCGCTCTTCTGGTATAATACCCACTTATCAGAGAGTGCATA
The DNA here is from genome assembly GCF_008632895.1 of Mastomys coucha. Classification (NCBI taxonomy): domain Eukaryota; kingdom Metazoa; phylum Chordata; class Mammalia; order Rodentia; family Muridae; genus Mastomys; species Mastomys coucha. The sequence goes on from NC_045030.1 coordinate 125,222,947, forward strand.
CCATGTGTGTTCTTTTGTGATTGGGTTACCTCACTCAGGATGATGTTTTCCAGGTCCATCCATTTCCCCAAGAATTTCATGCATTCATTGTTTTTAATAACTGGGTAGTACTCCATTGTGTAGAATGTACCCCATTTTTTAAATAGTGTTATTTGGTTCTCTGGAGTCTAACTTCTTGAGTTCTTTGTATAAATTGGATATTAGCCTTCTATCAGATATAGGATTGGTAAAGATCTTTTCCCAATCTGTTGGTTGCCTTTTTGTCCTATTGACAGTATCCTTTGCTTTACAGAAGCTTTGTAATTTTATGAAGTTCCATTTGTCAATTCTTGATCTTAGAGCATAAGCTATTGGTGTTCTGTTCAGGAAATTTTCCCCTGTGCACATGTGCTTCAAACTCTTCCCCACTCACTTTTCTATTAGTTTCAGTGCATCTGGTTTTATGTGGAGGTCCTTGATCTGCTTTTGACTTGAGCTTTGTCCAAGGAGATAAGAATGGATTGATTTGCATTCTTTTACATGCAAACCACCAGTTGAGCCATCACCATTTGTTGAAAATGCTGTCTTTTTTCCACTGGATGGTTTTAGCTCCTTTGTCAAAGATCAAGTGACCATAGGTGTGTTGGTTCATTTCTGGGTCTTTAATTCTATTCCATTTACACACCTGCCTGCCACTGTACCAATACCATGCAGTTTTTATCACAATTGCTCTGTAATAAAGCTTAAGGTCAGGGATGGTGATTCCACCAGAGGTTCTTTTATTGTTGAGAGTAGTTTTCCCTATCCTAGGTTTTTTGTTATTCCAGATGAATTTGCAAATTGCTTTTTCCAAGTCTGTGAAGAATTGAGTTGGAATTTTGATGGGGATTGCATTGAATCTAAAAATTGCTTTAGGCAAGATGACCATTTTAACTATATTAATCCTGCCATTCCATGAGCATGGGAGATCTTTCCATCTTCTGAGATCTTCAATTTCCTTCTTAAGAGACTTGAAGTTCTTGTCAAACAGATCTTTTACTTGCTTAGAGTTACACCAAGGTATTTTATATTATTTGTAACTATTGTGAAGGGTGTTGTTTCCCTAATTTCTCTGTGTGTATATTCTTTGTGTAGAGGAAGGCCTCTGATTTGCTTGAGTTAATTTTATATGCAGCTATTTTGCTGAAGTTGTTTATCAGATTTAGGAGCTCTTTGCTGAAACTTTTGTGGTCACTTAAGTATACTATCATATCATCATCAAATAATGATAATTTGACTTCTTCCTTTCCAATTTGTCTCCCTTTGATCTCCTTTTGTTGTCTAATTGCTCTGGCTAGGACTTTAAGTATGATATTGAATAGATTCTTTTAAAACAATTGAACCAGATTCTTTTAGAACAATTTCTTTTGTTGTCCTCTGCTTCCCAAGTGCTGGGATTAAATGCATGTGCTACCACTACTCAGTATAAAAGCTGAAACACATACAATTGTGAGAGATTTCATTGAAATAAATAAAAAAAATCTCAAATTTTATACAATATGTGACTTTATGAAGATATTATTAAAGTCCTTCCAAGAATTAGAAAGGCCTCATGCAATTAAAAATGTTGAATTAGTTTACTGATAGATCTGCCTTGCAAACCATGTTCACAGATTTAGTAGATGTATACAATATAGAAATTGCCTCCATATTCAACATTGTAGAATCCATAACTGGAGCTTAAATGGTAAAATATTTTCTCTATTTTCACAATAGTTAGTTCACTCTTAGACCTGAGATCAGTCAATTTGTATTGAAATATAAATATATACAATTGAATGAACCACTCTGCAGGAGATTCAAGATTACAGGCAGATGAAATTATCATTCAAATATTCATTCACTTCAATATTTACTGACATATGGGTAATGTACACTATTAGAATCTATTGAATTTTTCTTCTGAAAATTATATGTACATCATTCATTCTCCAAATTTCCCCTGAATCTAAAGACTCAGAATTCCACATTAAAAATAAAAAAATAAAAAAATCAGAATAGGGAAAGGGTGTCGGGCTCTGTGATGCCAGTCACCTTAATCATCTCAGGCATTCTGAGTTAGTTGTGTGTTCTGCTATTCAAGTCTTTAAATATATGTCTCGAGGAGAAATTATTTTGCTAAGCTTGCTCTGGACATATTGAACTCCGTTCATAAGACACATCTTAGGTCTAGCCTTCTTAGTAACCCACATATGCTCCAAGATTATCTTACACCATCTACCATTACTTCTAAGATGTACTTGCAATTTCTATTATTGTTCCTGACACATTTAGGTACCACCCTTCATCTCCTCAAAGAGAAATTCTCTGAGCTTGCTAAGAGGATAGATAGCTGATCTAATTAACTGAGACATTTTAACATGGTCACTGGAGAAAATGAAGTACACTGTTAAGGATTTTAAGCGTGTCTTTTTGAGGCAAATGCTCCTCCTTGCGTTACCTAACTGTGTTTAGAATCCTAAGATTTTTTTCAAAGCAAGGATTAAAGAAAAATTAAAGGGAATAATTTCTTGGGTAGGGGAAAATGTCATGGAATTAGTCTTAAAGAGAGCAGATGCTAATGGAATGGTATCTGTATCTTGTGATGGAAGGAAAGCTACTAAGAGAGGAATCGACCATAGACTTCAGTGCACTAGTAAGGGCAGTGGTGTAGCCACTGAGACTGATAAACTGATAAATTATAGTGCCTCTGAAAGAAGTAGAAAGTAATAAGACTAACTATACATAAAACACCTCATCATTCATAGTCCAAGGGGAAGGCTGATTGTAAAATCACTAAGAATTATATTTGGAATTTTGAAATTTCTACGTTTCGTCCTTATGGTTTTATTGAGATATTCAAAATAATCTAAAATATTAAATTTATACAAGCAGAAATATTTTGATGTTGTATACACAAATAAAGCCACCATTAAAGCAAGATAATGAATAAGAGACTGAGATATCCCAGTATTTAAAAACATTTTTACTTTTGTAGAGAACCAGTGGTCAACTCCCAGCACCTACATAATACTTCATAACCACTGGTAATTGCAGTTTCGAGGGATTCTATGCTGCTTTTGGACTCTTAAGCACAAAACACATGCAGTATACATGCATTCATGCATATATATGAAATAATACATAGGTTTTAAAAAGATAATGGATAAATACATCATTACTAAAATAATCTTGCTTTTTTTGTATTCTGTCTTGCCCACCTCCCATTGTAGAGGAATTTTAATCCAGTAACATGGCTGCTCTGACAAGGGTTCACATTCAAAGTCCTAGCTATGTGTGATTTGTCACACATATGCCCTTAGTACAGACCTTTAATATAAAGTTAGCTTGTAGAGGAAAGAAGCCATGTTTGAAAGTGACATCTAATTGAGGGGCAGACAATGACGAATCAGAGAACAATGTGATCAAGTGAGTTAGAGATAGGATATGCCCAACTTTCACAAGAACAGCACAGGAAAGACAAGCTATTTAATAGCAGCACTAGGAGAGAGAGTCAGTGAGTTCGGAGTCAATGTAGTTGAATGACATGCAGTGGAGTTATATTTGGTCATGAAGTTCTGTGCAGGTCAGTAGAGGCAGTTGAAGCTAGAGAATAAGAAGCCAGAAGATTAGGACAAATTATCAGAGTTAGAGTCCAAATAGAGCAATACAGTGGGAAGCTGAGAGAAGGCAGATTGGATCAGTTAATTTGGAGAAGAGTTTGAAGCAAAACAGTTGAGTTAAGCAAAAGTTAAGAGAGAGTGAAAAAGAATGCTTATTCACCAGGAAGCCTCTGAGCTGACAATCACATCAGGCGAATAAAGGATACTTTTACATCCCATACTCACAGGTTATCACTGATAGGCTTTTTGTCATTAATGGTTAGGATAACTTTCAAATAAATGTTTTCATACAGTAGGTTCTATCATTTGACTTCTAATCTAATTAATGAATGTGATAACTTCAAAGAGTCCAGAACGATTAACTTCCCTTCTGTTGTTGCTTAAGCTGCTAAAACTTAATATTTGTTTAATATAGTTGTTAATATTCAACTATATGAATAAATACAGTCCATTCATATACTGAAGAACATTTTTGATATTATAAATGAAGTTGATATAAATATTAATATTCAAGTCTTTATTGAGCTATCTGATTGTTTTGAGAAGTACCCAGGAGTGGAATGGTTGGCTTAATGTTTAGTTTAGTTTAGTTTAGTTTAAGGAGTCTATCAAACAACATGTGATGAATTGATTATTATACCCCAATAAGTTATGTCTACATTGTTAAATGTAACAGTATTTGAACAAAAATTTCCTACCTGTTCTATTAAGTCAAGGTTGATCATTTTATTTGGTCCAGAAAGCCCTAAATAAAAAAGAAACAAATGTCTTTGTGAGAAAGAGAAGTGAAGACTCAAGAGAAAATGAGAAGACTGCGAGAAGACAGTGGCAGAGATTACAGTTGTACTGTCACTAAGTACTGTCAGTGTATAACCAAGAATGCCTGAAGACAACAGATGCTAAGAGAAACAAGAAACAACTTTTTCCACTAAACTATGGGAATAGGGCTACAGCAACTGACATCTTGTTTTCAAATGTCTGGCTTTTAAAATTGTTCAGAAATAATTTTCTGGGTTGTTATTAAAGTGGCTACATTGGTCATATTTTATTATGGCAAATCTAAAAACCTAATAAATATTGTTTTACAAAGTAGGTATAATATATTATATTATCAATATTAATGCATAGGATGACCAATTACTCTGAATTCTCACCAATATTGGTATGGTTTGAATTATAATTGTATTATGTATTAATTAATGTACAGTGACATCAAATTATGGTTCAAATTGTATTATCATAATGACCAAATATCTTGAACAGCTGTTGAATATCTTATCATGGGTGTACTTGATCTGTTCACATGTTTTGACGAAGTACCACTGTTTTTTATATATATCCAGAAGTTCGTGGTTGGATGTATGTTTTCCAAATAATTTTTGTGGCTCACATTTTCTTTCATTTAACAGTAATGTTTTAAGTTTTAAAGAATCTGATGAAGTAGCCTATGTTGTTTAATAGTGCATGCATTTTATAGGCATGTTTATACACAGACTTAATTATTGTTTGCATACAGTATGAGGTGAAACTGAGGATGACCTTTAAGAATCTGAATGCTCAATTGTTCTCACATTGCTTCAAGAAAAGAGGATGAATTCTCCCATTGAATATCCTTGGCATTGTGGACAAAAATCAATTTAGCATATTTGTATAGATCTCTTTAGGGACTCTAAATTCCATTTCACTGATTTACAAATCTACTTATCTTTAAGTTAATACCAAACTGCTTTAATTACTGTACATTTGTATTAGATGGAGAAACAATAATAGGTCTTTCAAATTTTTTAATCATTATCCAAATTGGATATTCTGTTCTAACTTCTTCATATTGTCAATAAACACAACAGAGTGACTAGAATATTAACAATCATTGTGACCAATCTGTAAATAAGTATGAGGAGAAAATGCATGTAAATAACACTGCCTCCAACTTACAGAAAGGTACTATTTGTGAAAATCATCCTTGTAATGATTTCAAGTTCTACTTGTCAAAATTGTACTTATTTTCTTAAGTTTATCTCTAACAGTTCAATATTTTAGATGCTACAAGAAATACTAACTTGACATTTTATATTCTACACCATTCTGGGTATAATATAGACATGAATTTTTGTGTGTGTGTATGTGTTGGTCATATATTGTACTACCTTGCTAAATCTATCTGTTAGATATTGTTCTATTTTTATAGATGTTTTGTTTTCCACATAAATGGTCATGATATATATAGGTAATATAATTTAAAGTATTTCATTTCCTTTATGATTTGCAAGTTTTTTCTTTTCCTTTCCTCATAATACAGGTAAGGACCTCCATCAAATACTAAATAAAAATGGTGAAAGACTGCAATTATGTTTTCTCATACCTGTAATTCCTGATGCCTACTGATGAGAGATTCTTACCTTTGTTCATCTTGTAAGGTTTTTAAATTGTGTTTAATTTTCTGTTTTGAAAGTTTCTACTCTTTTCCTCAATTTATTATTATTTTCTTTGTATCTAATCAATATTTTTGTTTTCCTTTAAACCTTACAACTTTACTTTAGGATGCAAGTAAATTATTTTGAGAATCTTTTGACCCTTTTATATCTTACATATATTACAGATTAACAATGTCTACACTAGACATTAGCTTTGGAAAAACTTTTTCACACTGATGAAAAAATAGATGACTTTATAGTTTCAGAATGTTTTCCCACAAGGCTTAGTAGAAGTAAACTATTTTCAACATTTGTATAATTTGTCTCCAAATCTTTGTCTTTCTGGGGATCTCTTTCTACAACATTCTGCCTTATAAATTCTAGATGTAAAATTTCATTCCAATTTAGGGACAATATATCAGGATCTGTTTGTAATTTTCTATTCTCTCTCTGTGAGAGAGAATTAGTAGTATTATAAGTTACCCAAATCTTTCAAATTCTGGTCAGAGATTGTTCTGCATTTTTATTGAAGGCAGAGTAAATTGTATAGCACATTTTACTACTAAATCTCAAAATGGAATTACTTCTTCTCTATTCTTAGGGGTGTATGTACCGCTGTTTGCTTCCTTATTGTTCAGCATAATCACTTTGTTGGACCTTTTTTAGAATTTTATTTTCAGTAAATGTGATATGGTGTATTGGAAGTATTATACTAAATCTTTTTTTTTCTATTGACTTGTTTCCCTCTTTATCTTCATTATCTAAAATTGAGTGCTTTCTTTATCCACAGACTTATATTTAATTTTTCTTTAACTGTATTTCTACGCACACACACACACAGACACACACACACACACTTTAAATAGCAAAAGAAACAGAATTATCTTAGGCTATGTGAAGAATTCAATGTATTTGAATCATCATACATTTTCCAAAATGAATGGGGCAGTTTACTTAGTTAGCATTTCTGTTACTATGACAAAACATCATTACCAAAAACAAAACATTAGAGGAAAGGTTTT
>NC_045030.1:125230845-125236069 GCF_008632895.1 Mastomys coucha
AAAAAAAAAAAAAAAAAAAAAAAAAAAGAACTAGCCAATATAATTGAATTCCTTTCCAGTTGACACACAAATACATCACAATGTGACCACAACCCTTTCCTTTCTCATTTGTTCCTAAGATGGCATATTACTATCAATATCATTATATAAAATATTACAGCCTTTAAAAGTCCACAGTCTAAAGATCCAAATATTTTAAATGTTTATCATTTTTAAAACATACAAAGTCTCTCTCAACATTGAACATTTTCTCTAAAATATTTAATGTTTCTCTAAAATATCTAAGGTTTCTCTAAAATATTAAAACACTCCTGTAGACTAGTATAAAATCAAAAATAAATATTTTACTATTCCAAGAGTGATGAACCAAGGAAGAGATCCATTCAATTAAAGTAGCATAAAAGTACATCAGTGTATAAAGCTCAGTGTCAATCTTTTGGGGCTCAAGATTTTCTGGTCTCCAAAGAACTTGCTGTTGCACACATAGACTATTCCATTGGCTTAGGAAAGCCTTAGTGCATGGCTTCTACTGCTCTTCTAGTTGTCTCATTATATTAGAAACTACAAAATTCTGGAGTTATCACTGCATCTGGGTTACAGATTTTATACATACCCTCTTTTGGGGATCTTTTCTGTCATATGGTACCAATGGCCTCTCAAGCTTCAGCTCTTCATGACCCAGCTGGATCATGGGTTCTTGGTGCTAACCCTAAGGGAACACTTCTGAAAAGATTTTGTTTCATGAGTGCTTGTCTCTTAATTACCACCAAATTCTTTGTACAAGCTAAGCAGTATCAATTGTTCCAGCCAAGCAAAGGTTTCATTTTAGTAGTTTGTGTTATAACTGTCCCAATATTGTACCAGTGGTCTCATTTATCTTATAGGATGGCATTGTAGTTTAAAGGATTGTTAGCTATGTAAGATTGTTAACAACTTTTTTTCCTCCTCTGCAACCTGAATTGTACCTCCTGGCACTGTGAAACCTGACCTACAGGAAGAAAGCTTCCAACCCAGTTCCAAATGGAAGATTACTAATTGGTAAGCCAAGTCAAAATTTTGAGACTTAGAAGGACAATGGCCTACGTGGCTAAATAATGTTACATCTAATAGCTATTGGTTATTAAACAAAATCCTCAAGTCAAGTATGGGATATCTTCTCATCAGTTACTTATCAGGAAAGCCCCAGAGACTCTAAGAATAATAAAGGATCTCTCTATTCCTCTTGATTACCTACCAGAGCTCGTTAATAACACCCAATTGCCGAAAGTACCACAAACTTTAGATATAAGCTACATAGACATTAAGCAAAACTGACTGCAAGTTTTACTTTCCTTCTTATGGACTATATCTTCCAAATTTTAGTTTTTGGTTACTAACATTGATTCTGGACCTATTAGCTACTTGGAACAATTGTGAACCACTTTGAAAATAGCACTTACCAGAATGATGAAATCATGAATACTGAGTGATGTTTAATAAAATAGTAGTATATAACATGTTTTTATTGGTGATTTAGGACAAAGATATACTATGTAGAAAATAATTTCAATTTCTGTTTTTATTGTACATTTTGAAGTGACTTAATTGGAAATAATTTGGTGCTATTGACCTACCAGGTTCTCCAAAGGAAATATTTTGGAATTTGGACTTAATACTTGAATGTGGTGGCAGAAAGTAGGAGGTGGCATTTTGTCATCCTGGCCCCAATATTCCCAGTTATAGAAATGTGTAACCTTTTATGTTCAACTAGGAGTCCATGAGTATAGCTTTATAGTGACATTTTACAAGGTTGAAGAGCATGTCCATATTGAAAATGAAATTAAAATTTGTTACGTGTAGTAGTGAACCATTCTGGTGCTGATGTTCCACATTTCAATGTGTTCTTTCAAACAATTAACTTCTTTTATATTTATACTGCTAGACCATAAGATAAGATATTAGAAATAATTTTTGGCTAAAGTTATCCTCTTTTTGTATTAAAGACATATAGGTATATATACATATGAATTTTATCGAAGCAGCACACAGTTTAAATTTACATTAAAATTATGTTATCAATTGATTTAACCTTCATATGCTAATGTTATTTAGCATATGAGACAGTACCCTGCAGGGAATTTTCCTATTTAACCAAGATTTTAAAACCCTATTTTATTTATTTAAGTACAAAAACATATTAATGTTAAACTCTTTGCTCCCTCACATAGAACTTTTATTTATTTGAGAGAAGGGGTAGTTATTTGGCTTACTATTTTGAGTCACATATACAACAGTTATATTACCATCTTTGTTTCACCATCAAAAGAGTTCCAAATTTCTCTTAAGTCTTTATTAATTTTTACAACTTTATTATTTGATTATACTTACAAAAAAGAGAAGATTGACCATTTCTTTGTGAGAAAACATGATTTCCATTTGGTTGCTCCATAGCCTAGTATAAAAGAGATACAGTAGATTTACGGTTTTTATTGATATTCAGATAGTTTTCAATGTTTTTCTACGACTGGTAATGTCCTTTACACATGATTCTTTGAATGAATCTCCCATAGCTTCTTCAATAGAAATCCCTAGAGTACCAAAGTACATTAAGTATTTTTAAACTTCAGATACATGGTTCCAAACTGCCCTCAAGAATGTTCTCACCGATTTACAATCCCATGGTCTAATTTTGAGCTCATGTTCATTCTTTAGCAGTGTATGGAAGTATATATTCTCACCAGTCTTTATTGTTGTAAGTTTAATAGGGAGAAATGATACTAATGTGGTCTTCAGCTTTTTTCCCTTATATTTCTATAGGCAAAGGCATGAAGGCTGCACATCTTTCTCATTTTTGTTTAAGCAAAATCACCCAAAGACTAGAAGTAAAACGTCTTCTTTTGTCAGCTACGCTGTTTTAATATCTTGGTGGTAAAACAGAACACTGGGCTATGTTCTTTAGGTTACAAAGCATTTCTGACCATTCCCTTGATCTTCTTTGAGGTATGATAGTAAGGAGTAATGTTTTGTTTTTACTGGCATTTTGTTTCATGGTCTTTAAAACTCCATGAACTGACATGGCTTCTTCATGCTACTTCCAACCATCATAATCAGTTGCTATGGCAATGCATGAATAACACATTCTAGTCTCCTTAGTAAGCACTACCTCTGAAACAATGGTCATATTGATAACACCTGCACCCTAAATACAGAATATAAAGCTTTCTTCCTGGGAGTTGAAACAAATTTCCTCAATTTTGACTATCATCCTCTTTGAGTGGCATCAATGTCCAAGTTTCTTAGCTGTTTCTATGAGGACTTCTTGTGTTCTGAGACAAAACGGTTCAATGGCAAACTCCTCTGGCACTGCAATGACTTCTGTCATTGGTCTGAGGCCTTAGAGATGAATTAACTGTCAATGAACTGATCATTGATGACCATGTTACCAGGTTAGATCAACTCTCTCAAGGATTCTCAAACTGTGGTCACTATGACATGCACACAGTCCTCTTTTTCAAGGTCCATATGTTCACCGGTAGTTGACTTTTAAAGGCCTGATGCTATCTCCTGTGTCTTGCAAGAAGTACACAATCAATGTTATCTTCTCCCAAATTAGGGAATCAGATGTCTTTCCAAATGGAGTAACCACATATTTTTCAGTTCTTCCTTCTGAAATTTCTGAATCATCCAAGCTTGTTTTATCAATTATTCTAATATTCACTGCCATGCAGGCAGCAGTTGAGGCCATGTCTACACAGAAGAAGTCCAAGGCAGGCCACAATGTAGGATCAGGAGGAGACTCAATGTTGAACTCTTTTACTGAAATTTTCTTGTCAAATATAATCCAGGCTGTAAGTACTATGTAACATCCTTTTTGTACATCATGTGGAAACTTGACAGTTACCTCTCATGAGTTTCTGAGTGGACAGTACACTATGTTCATAGGTAGAAAACCAAATTGACAGCAACTTGATGCCAATCACTTGCTAAAACATTGACATCATTCCAAGTATAAGGTTTTAGCTTATCATGAATATTGTAATTCTGAAAACAAAATTCAGAAAAGAAATTATTTCTTAATTGGAAACAAATCAATACTGGAAGCTACAGAAGATGTGACAATTCTAAGAAGTCATTAAGAAATAAACAGTATGTACACCTGGCAATGGGAAATGTTATAGAGTTAATCAAATCAGGAATCATATTATCTTTCAAAGATATTCTTTCACCTACCAAGAGGGACATATAATTATGCTCAATAGACATTAACTGATTGTCAGGTACCAAAGAAAACAATGCATTCTAGCCACAGATATTTTCAGAAGTTTCTGAAAATCTTGTTGGAAATTGAATATACATAAAGACTACTAAATAATAATTCAATGTAAAATCTACCATTAGTGTAATTAGGAACAAAAACAAATGGCAGCCCTATCCTTTGGTGTACTGATGAATGTCATCATCAGTAAAAAAATTAAATCTTGTTAAATAATGATGGATGATCGAAACTTTTCAAGTAAATGGAAAGAAAGCACAGTATTCAAAGCTATTAGAATCAAATTAATAAAACCAAAAGTAAAGGAAGGACAGTTATTTCTTCAGCATTTTCAGGGCAGACAATTGTAAGAAGGACTGGAACTTTTAGTTTCACTTCAACCTGAGTTAGTAATCTAGTTAAAGTGATCAACAAAGCAAATATTGTAGGATGTGATGATACAGTTCCATAAAATACTATATGCAATATACTGCCATAGCAACATTTAGTGTGGAGGAATAACTGTGACAGTTGATGTTTTTAAAAGTTAATCTGTACTATTCTTAGCGTGACTTACACCAGAAAGCAACTTGTAATAAGAAGACAAAATTTAAGTTTAAAAAATAATATTCCCAGGTCTGTTGTTAGTCCATAAAATATATTATTTTGAGTGTGATTCAAAAGCAATGAAAGTCATATAAAGCTGGTATGGATGGTAGGATGATTATATTGAAGACAAGAAGACAGGAAAAACATCAGCTCTGGAAAACATGTAGTATACTGTGAAAAGCCTCCATTCAGAGTACAAGAACCTGAGTTTTCCTTAAAACTCAGTGTGACTATTAACAATTCCCTTGGTTCTTTATTAACTCTTTCCCCTTTCTGTAATGCCAGGATTAGATGGTGTCATATTATTTCAATTTTAATTTTCTATAATTTAACTGATATTAATTACATCAAAGTTATTGTTATACTAACTCACTGATAATAAAG
>NC_045030.1:125236262-125245337 GCF_008632895.1 Mastomys coucha
AAATATAAAAATGAAGGTTATTTATAAGATAATATGGTATTTATTATGCTGTATATAGCACTCTATATTGTATAGCTTTCTCTCCTATAAACTAAAAATAATTACACTGAGTTTATAATGATTTATGTAAGAAAACAACATGCTTAGAGTGTTTGAATAAGTGAACTGAAAATTTTCAATTAATAAAGGCTGTAAATGAAATGCATTCTTTTTCTTGACTGTAGCTTCTTCCATTGGGTTTCCTGATAATTAAACCTAAAATATTTAGCAGTTTATGTACATGTTTAAGCTCCTTTAATTTTTATACATATAGTTGAACTTTTTAGTTTTTAATCTTCTACCTTAAAATGTATAAAATTTTATTAAAGATCGACATTGACAGATGAAATTTGCATCAATATTTGTGCTATGAAATGCTAATTTTGAACAATAATGTATTAAATGCTATCTCATTACAAAGAATTCCATTTTTCATTAGTTTTTTAGTAGAGAAAAATCTCCAATATAATACTTCTATATATCTAAACATATTAATGATCTTATGGAAACCTCATTTCATGCATATTTATCTATTCACAATTGAAGGACATAATTCTTCAAGACTTCAGAACTGTTTCCTGTTTTCTTTTTATTCTGTGCAATGGACTAGCATTTTCCTTATTCAAGATCACATGTTTATAATCTCATCATGCTTCCAACCACTTCTCTTCCACCACACACAGTCTTCCTTATGAAATATTTATCAGTCTTCTGGTGAGGTCTCTGTTGTGCTTGAATGATTGGGAGTAGAAGTGTTAGAGCTTGAATCAATAGAAATAGTAGGTCATGGGAATAGAGTTTGCCTGCCAGAGAACAAGAGCACCTTCATTACATTGCAGAGTAATAAGTTAAGCAATTCTGGGAACAATATAAGGGAAGGAAAAATTGAGACCTGGGAGCAGAAATTGTGAAACAGGGCAGTTATCAATAAGCTTGATAGCTGGAATTAACCTTTTATCTCTTCTGTCAATGTCTCTGTGGACAACACTGATCCCATGGAAATCAAGTGTAGTCATGGTTATGATGCAGGAGTATATCATATAGCTGAGATCATGGTTCAATGAGCCAAATCTGTATTCATTTCAGTTCTTATTTAGGAAATGAGCTAAACCAACTTTCATCCTTATATCTTTAAGGACTATTTTATGACATAAAATTTTAATGAAATTTAATATGATTCAAAAAAGTATTATTAGAATATAACAACACTTGTGCATGCATCTTCAGTGGATGATTTTTTCTGTAACAAGAGTGTTGAGCATATGCACGTATATATGTATATATCACATCTTATCATTTCTCAATGATAACGTATATAACTATAAAGCAATTTTAAGCTCCTTGGATATCACATGTATGATCTATTCACAAGAAAAGGTATTTCAAGATGAAATATACAAAGCCTTATTACAGATCAGCATCAACAAATGAATTTTTCATAAATATTAATGATAAGGGACTTTGATCTCTAAATCAGATATTTCCCCACACATAAGCAATTCTGCTCTTTTCATTTAGTTTTCTGTAAAGAAAAGATTTCAGTTACATTTTTGGTTTTTCATTACATTTGGTGGATGTTAATTTTTTCATAACATTTTGAGGATATTTATTTTCTTTTGCTAATATAACTGCATTCATAATATTCTGATTTACATCTCAGTATATGAAGTCTCCAATAGTTACCCTCTGACCTTTCACAGAAAATGCATGCCATCTTCCTTCATGGAATACTGTGAAAGTTGTTGGAGAAAAGGATCCACAAATGTTGAAAGTAGTTTTGTCATCATCAGAAAACCACAAATAGAGAATTAGTGGGTTTTTGAGTTTGCTTTTTTATTGTACTAATAAATGAAATGATGCATGTACTATAGATTTTAAATAGCAACTCGTTACTTTTATTGTCATAAGGAATTGCAAAAGTGGGATATGTAATTTAAATATGTCATTTAAAAGCTGAAACTTATGATGGTACATGAACCATCAATAAAAATATCTCAAAACAATAACATCAAAATTCAGAAAAAAAGCAAAATCAAGCTTCTTTTCAAAATCAGTGTAATAAAGTTTGACTTTTATTTTTTTTAGAGTACCTAGACACTGGCCTATATCCTTATTAGGTAACTTGATTTGTAAACATCATTATAAAAAGGAAATATATAAGAGGTATGTGGTCTTCTAGAGTTTGCTAAGAGGAAAATAGGAGTAAAAATTATCTATAAGGGAGTCATACAGGGAACACATATGAGGTGACATAACTTACTTATATTGTCAATTGAGAGATGATGCATGGCCATCTCCTTTGCTCAACTATAGCTATAAAGTGAAAAATTATGTGGCTAGTACTATGCTTGTTTAAGAGGTCAAGTGGAAGACATGCTCTGTGGTGGTTTGAATATGCTTGGCCCAGGGAGTGGCACTGTTTGGAGGTCTGGCCTTATTGGAATAGGCATGGCCTTGTTGGAGGAAGTGGGTCACTCTAGGCCTGGGCTTTAAGATCTTCAACCTAGCTTCTTGGAAGCCAGTCTTCTCCTAGCTGTCTTCAGTTCCTCCAGCCTCATATCTTCCTGGAAACTGTCATGCACCTGCATTTATGGTAATGGACTGAAACTCTGAATCTGTAAGCCAGCACTAATTAAATGTTGTCCTTTATAAGAGTTGCCCCGGTTATGGTGTCTGTTCACAGCAGTAAAACCCTAACTAAGATATCCTCTGTGACTGTAATGATCTCAGATGATGATTTAACTGGTCAGTCATTATTTGTAAAATATAGTAGCTGATATACTTAAAAAGAGGGGTAGAATCTATCAATTGTCTTGAATAGTTAAGAAAACACTTTGCAGAAAAGCTTGCCTTTTGTCTTGGGTTTTAGAAACTTATAGAATCAAAATGTAGAACATTTCTGGTTGGCTACATTATATACTCTCTTTTTTATGGTTGTCATGAGAAGAAAGGATAGAGGTGAGCAGACAAGGCTTCTTTTCACTTATAGAAAGATTAAAAAACATTATCTTTTCCATACTGAGTGCAATTTATTACTTTTCTCATTGGCAAGATAGATACTATCAGAAAAGAAAGGTTAAAATGACAAGATATTATTAAAACTATTTAAAAATCTGCCCTCTTAATTCTATAAGCATTTCCATTTCTAAAAATAGAAAACTTCACAGTGCTTTTTTATACCATATATTATAATTTTTAAACATTTCAAACATGGAACTTACTTTCCAATATATTCTTTCATTTGGAAACATTGGTATCTGTTGCAAGTGTTTATGGTCCCATTTCATGAGCTAAGAAAGCAGAATCCAACAGAGTTCAATACAATTACTTCAAGGAGGAGTTTCCTTCTTTCTTTCTTTCTTTTTTGTCTTTAAGTTTTAATTTTTTAATTTTTTTGTCTTTTATATATTTATTTATCTACATTCCAGATTTTGTTCCTACCTCCTGGTCTCCACCCTTTGACTATTTCACATCCCAAACCTCCTCCGTACCCCCTGTCTCAACTAGGATGTACCCATCCCTCATCCCTCACTCAACCAGCCCTCTAAACTCCCTGGGGTCTCCAGTCTCTTGTGGGTTAAGTGCATCTTCTCTGAATGAACACAGACCCTGAAGTCCTCTACTGTAGGTGTGTTGGGGGGCCTCATATTAGCTGGTGTATGCTGCCTAGTTGGTGGTCCAGCGTCTGAGAGATCTAGGGGGTCCAGGTTAATTGAGACTGCTGGTCCTCCTACAGGGTCGCTCTCCTCCTCAGCTTCTTCCAGCTTTCCCCTAATTCAACAACAGAGGTCAGCAGCTTCTGTCCATTGGTTGGGTGCAAATATCTGCATCTGACTCTTTCAGTTGCTTGTTTTTTTCAGAGGGCAGTCCTTTTAGTGAGTGCTCCATAGCCTCAGTAATAGTGTCAGGATTTGGGACTTCCGTCTTGAGCTGGATCTCACTTTGGGTCTGTTGCTGGACCTTCTTTTCCTCAGTGTCCTCTCCATTTCCGTCCCTGAAGTTCTTTGAGACAGGAACAATTATGTGTCAGAGATTTGACTGTAGGAAGGAGTAATTTCATATAATCAGAAAAGAGATGCTTATCCCTTAGATCGATAGCTCCATTCCTCTGCAGGTGTTAACCATGCTCCTTTGAATCACCCTAAAATCATTAAGTTGTTCTTGGAAGTACTCTAAACTACATACACCATCTGGACAGGCAAATCAATTTTGGTAAAACTTATTTGGGGACATGTTTCAACTTGGTGGCACTGTTTTCTATGTGAAGCTTTTTCTTGCTAATGAGTCTTTCCAGACATCAGCTAAATTCGCATATGAATTTCCATTTGTGGATGTCTTTCACCTAGATTTTGACAGCAGAGAAAATTTACTAGAACCTTGAGTTCATGACTTTAAGTGAATCTGAAAAGGACCTTGGCTATGCAGAGGAAAAATGGCACTGACAAACAGGCTTGGGTGACAATGGGAAACTTCTATGGCCTCAGGTTATCAAAAAGTTCTATGGAACTGTTACCATTGTAGAAGGACAAGAAGCTGATAGTGTATTTGTCTCTGTAATCCCAAAGTCTCCAGTTAATCTTCTTACAGAAGTTTTTCTGCCAGTTCTACAGAAAAAAAAAATGAAAACATAAAAGAAGGAAATTAAAATGTAAGATTTCAATCCTGAAACTAAGACAGTGAATATAGGCACAAACACAGAACCATGTGAAAACATTCACAGTGTGTGCCTTATTATCAAAAACAAGTATCATTTACTTATAATGAAATAAATGATTTGGCTAATTTATTTTTGCTGAAATCCTAATGAATGTCTAGGTAGGGGATAACTTCTCCAACCATTCATTTAAAGTTATTCTGGACCTCAATTTTATGCAAATCTCTCTCTTTGCAATTAGCCTAAACCAGTTAGTATATATGATTTCCTGGAACAAGGGTAAATATTGAATGTTTGTAAATGTCTGTTTTGTACACAAATATATCTTTAGTGCTAAACACTTGTACAGAACATATTAAACAGTCATCAAATATGTGCTGAACAGTCTTGGGAAATTTCCCTAAATGTTAGTCACTGCAGCATTGGTCCCTGGCCCTTCCTTCATCTACCCTGCTCCCCATTATCACTGACTCTTCTTTGGCACGATTACTATATCTAGTATTAAACTTATCTGTATTGGCTGCACAGTTACTCATATCTTCCTTCCTATCCCTTGTGAAGCAGTGTCAGATAAACCATCATAGGCATTTGCTGGACTGATGGGTACTTTGAGTCACAGGGTGCTCACTTTTTCATCATGGTTTTTTACTTAGGGTCTCAAAGATTTGGCTTTAATACTTATTCAGAAAAACTTTTAAGTTAACACTATCATCATTATAATCCTAAAACAATGGCCTTTGTTATTGTGCTTGGTCTTCCCAGAGATATAATAAAAACAATGCTTAAAATTATGAAATTCTGGCATAAAAGAGGCTTTAGAATTTGTTATTGTATTTTTCACTACCATACATTTTCAGTTATTTAAAATAGGAAGGAAATTTTCACTTAAGAAAGTCCTCTATCAAGCAATAAAAAATAATTATGTTAAAGTTTGACATTGTATACATGTCCTGTTAATATTCTCTTCAGTGAAGTGGAAGCTCATATAAAATGCTTCTGCAGCATGAAGTATGATGACTGTCTCAAGGAATAGCACTTGTGCATTCAGTTGTGCTATGAGCTCAACAGGCCATTTTTTCATGGAACATCATCTTTACTTGAAAGGATGATTGATGAATAAACTCTTATTATTCAGACTTAGATACTTGGCAGATACTTTCTCAAAAATTAATGAAGTGAGATTGTTACTTCAAGAATAATAACTGACAATCATTGTTGTCATTAATAATGATATTTAAGACTTCAAGCAAGTATTAAAATTTTGGAAATCTTGTTAATTAAACTATCATGGGCTTGTTGGCTTCTAAATAGTTGAAGGATTTTCTAATGTTATTAGTGTAAGAATAACAAAGATGACTTTTTGATATTATGTAATTAAGCATGTCAATATTTAGGAGATCTATATAGCTTAGCAAATTAGTATTTTCTAAGTCATCTCTATCTGATGGTAGAAAATCATGCTTGAGTAAAACTGATTGAGAGGAAAAGATAAATCAATAATTTAAATGATGCAGAGCACAAAGAGTATGCTACATAGTATTAAGATGTGACATCATCACCTAAGTATTAAAAACATCACTACCTGTCAAGTTTCAGTGGAACATGGTGTTAGACAATGGGTAGTTTTTAACCAGATTACAAAGAAGAGGAGGCTAATGGGAAGAACTAAACAAAATTCCAGGGATGTGGGAAAATTCAATAGAATTGAGAAATTATAGTAGCTGTGTGTTCCCAGAAGTGGAGTGACCAGGAAGAAGAAGGAGGAGAGTCATATTACATAAGATCTTCTAAGAAATACTGAAGATTTAGATATTGCCACTCAGTTACTTTTTATAATATTTTAGGCTGGAAATAGCAACAATTCCAGAAATGTACTCTGATGGCTAAGGCCTGATTTCAGAAAAAATAAATAAATAAAAAATAAAAGTCCTTCCCCTTACATTATGCCTGGGATAAGACAATGGTATTAGGTAACAAAAGGTTGAGGAAGATGAAAAAAGTATTTCACTATGTAGAGATTAAACATTAAAGGAGGCAAAAACTCAGGATAATGCCTTGCTTTCATTGCTAGTGGCTAATAGGGATTGTAGGACTACTTCCTCCCTACACATTAGTTACAAAAAATTTTTATTTGAAAATTTTTTTAAAATTTTAAACACCAGACTTCCCCCCCAGTGCTCCACCCTCTAACTCTTCTATATCCCATACCTCCTCCCCACCCCCATGTCTCCAGGAGGGTGTTCCCACACCCCACCAGGCCTGACCTCTAAACTCCCATGGCTTCCAGTCTCTTCAGGGTTAGGTTCATTATCTCTGACTAAACCCAGACTAGTTAGTCCTCTGTTGTATATGTGTGTTGGGGGACTCATATCAGCTGGTGTATACTGTCTGGTTGGTGGTCCAGAATCTGAGAGATCTCGGGGTCCAGGTTAATGGAGAGTGCTGGTCCTCCTATAGGGTTGCCCTCCTCCTCAGCTTGTCCCAACTTTTCTCTAATTTAACCACAGGAGTCAGCAGCTTCTGTCCATTGGTTGGGTGCAAATATCTGCATCTGACTCTTTCAGCTGCTTGTTGGGTCTTTCAGAGGGCAGTCATGACAGGTCCCTTTTAGTGAGCGCTTCATAGCCTCAGTAATAGTGTCAGGCCTTGGGACCTCCCCTTGAATTGGATTCCACTTTGGGTTTGTTGCTGGACTTTCTTTTCCTCAGTCTCCTCTCCAATTCCATCCCTGTAGTTCTTTCAGACAGGAACAATTATGGATCAGAGATGGGACTGTGGGTTGGTAACTCCTTACCTCACTTGATGCCCTGACTTCCTGTTGGAGGTGGGCTCTATAAGTTCCCTCTCCTTACTGTCAGGCATTTTATCTAAGGTCCCCTCTCTTTGATTTCTGAGAGTTTCTCACCTCCCAGGTCTCTAGTGCATTCTAGAGGGTCACAAAGAGCACGGACTGAGCAAGCAGGGTCTACCAGAGCGAGCAGGGTCTATGGGAGCAAGCAGGCTGACCAGAGCTAGCAGAGGTTCTGAAAAATCAATTCACAGCCGGACAGTGGTGGCACACACCTATAATCCCAGCACTTGGGGGGCAGAGGCAGACGGATTTGTGAATTTGTGAGTTCAAGTCCAGCCTGGTCTATAGAGTGAGTTCCAGGACAGCCAGGGCTACACATGGAAACCCTGTCTCAAAAAAAAAAAAAAAAAAAAAAAAAAAAAAAAAAAAAAGTCAATTCCCAACAACCAGATGAAGGCTTACAACTATCTGTACAGCTAGAGTGTATACTGCTATACATAAAATAAGTAAACAAATCTTTAAAAAAAGAGAAATTTGGAATGCCTTTTTCCAGCCTCTTAGTTTTGTTCTGAATTGTAAACATTAATTTTCTCGCAAGCCTATTTAGATGCAATTTCAATTTGTTTTTATTTTTAGTTCTAAACCTTACTTGGCAAAATGTTATAAATAATTTAGGTTAAGCTGATGGTTACTGTCTTCTGCATTTTGTTTGTAACTCCTTTTGTAATATAGGCACTTTGCAAATTATGTAATAATGTTTGTGATCCTTGTCCTATGTGTGTTTTAGGGTTTACTTGTCATTAGTATGTTTTTTAATCAAAAGTTTATAGCACCGAAGTTATTCTTTCAAAATTTATTCTAGCACATTTAATTTTATTTATTTTTAAATTTTACTTTATGCCCAAGTATTTTCCGTTTTGAATTCTTAGTTGCTATATAGTTGTGCATATTTATAATCTGAAATATATAAAGCATTTAATGATCAGATCAGATTCATATTTACATCTCCTTTTATACTGACTTTATGTATAGAAATATTTTGTTCTCTCTTTTCAAATTGTTTTGAAGTATAATGTAAATTGTTATAGACAATAGTTATTCTATTGTGTGGTACATATTGAATGAAGATGAAACAGAAAATCTAATTATATTAACAATAAATAGCCAAGACTGAATCAGTAATCAAGCCTCCTATCAAAGTCCTAATGGCATCACTGTTGAGTTCTATAATGACTAACTATGGAGCAGAGACTAAAAGAAGGGCAATTCAGAGACTGCTCCACATGGGAAACCTTCCCATATTCAATCATCAAATTTAGACACTATTGTGTGCCAGTAAGTGCTGGCTGACAGGAGCCTGATATAGCTGTCTCCTGAGAGGCTCTGACAGTGCCTGACTAATATAGAAGTAGAGGCTCATAGCCATCCATTGGACTGAGTACAGGCTCCTCAGCGAAGGAGCTAGAGAAAGAACTCAAGGAGCTTAAGGGTTTGCAGCCCCATAGGACAAACAACAATATGAACTAACTAGTACACTCAGGGCTCCCAGGGACTAAAACTCCAACCAAAGAGTTCACATGGTAGGACTCAT